>NC_092370.1:158013759-158311259 GCF_030028105.1 Mobula birostris
ATAAAGGGGGCCTATTCTGGTTGGCTGCCAGTGACAAGTGGTGTTCCACAATGGCGGGGGGGGTGGGGGGTGGAGGTGGTATTGGGACTGCTTCTTTTCAGGTTATATATCAATGATTTGAATGATGGAATTGATGACTTTGTGGCCAAGTTTTCCAAGGATACAAAGGTAAGCGGAGGGCATGTGGTGTTAAGGAAGTAAGGAGTCTGCAGAAAGATGGACAGATTGGGAGACGAAATGCAGTGTAAGTAAGTGTATGGTCATGCACTTTGATAGAAGGAATAAAGGCATAGACTATTTTCTAAATGGCAAGAAAATTCAAAAACCAGAGGTGCAAAGGGACTTGAAAGTGTTGGTACAGAATTTCCTAAAAGTTAACTTGCAGATTGAGTTGGTGGTAAGGTAAGCAAGTGCAATGTTAGCTTTTATTTCAAGAGGACTAGAGTATAAGAGCAAGGATGTGATGTTGAGGCTTTATAAGGCATTGATCAGACCACACTTGGAGTATTGTGAGTAGTTTTGGGCCTCTTATCTAAGAAAATATGTGCTGGCACTAGAGAGGATCCAGAGGATGTTCACAAGAATAATTCTGGGAACGACAGGGTTAACGCATCAGGACCGTTTGAATGCTCTGGACCTGTAGTTGCTGGAATTTAGAAGAATGAGGGGAGATCTATCAAATATCGAACGGCCTAGACAGAGTGGATGTGGTGAGGATGTTTTCTATAGTGGGTAAGACTGAGACCACAGGGCACAGCCTCAGAATAGAAGGACGTCCATTTAAAACAGAGATTGGAAGGAATTTCTTTAGCCAGCAGGTGATGAATCTGTGGAATTCATTGTCATGGACAATTGTGGAGGCTAAGTCATTAAGTATATTTAAATCAGAGGTTGATAGGTTCTTGGTTAGTCAGGGAGTCAAAGGTTAAGAGGAGAAATCAGGGGAATGGAGTGGAGAGGAATGATAAATCAGCCATGATGGAACAGCAGAGCAGACTTGATGGGTCAATTGGCCTAATTCTGCTCCTGTGTCTTATGGTGTTCTTTTGATAAACTGTAAATGAACAAAATAATGAACTTCCTTCAAACAATGCTTTCAATGATTGCATCCTCCAAATCTTCATTGTCATTGTAACATTCAAGGTGACTGTTAATACCTTCAAATTCTTCGTACCTCCTAATTTGTTTAAGTAGTGAAATCATTTCATTTTCATTCCTGGCCATTTCTTGCATCTCCAAGACTGAATACTTCAACACAAACATGAGCAAATTATGCTATTTATAAACTGCTTGCTCTAAGAACGGTCTTACGGCCACACAAGTTCATGCAACTGACGCTAGTTAGAAACAAATCAGCAACAGTCTTCTGTCCCAGTTAAGCAACATAGTATCTCAAATATACAAAGGGAATTCCAGCTATTTTCTCAATTAATTTTTGTTCTTTAAGAATTATCCCAAATAAGCAGCTGCCCTGATTAACTGATTTACTATTAACCAGAATTCACTGTATTTACATTACTGAAGGTAGTTTTTCCCCTAGCTCATTGACTTCAAGTTATTAAACTTTAAAGCAAAATTTATAAAATAACAGTTACTTGGATGATGAAATTATGAAATGTTACCAGCACTGCGAGAGGCCATCTGGTCTCTTGAAAGAGCTGTCCAATTTATTCTTTTATTTGCTGGTCTTTTTCCCATTTTCCTGTTAAAAGTTATTATTGAATCTGTTTCCACAAGCTTTTCAGGCATTGAATTCCCAGTCATTACCATTTACTGTTATTCTTCATATATGATATACTTCATATTCAGATTCTTTTGGCATAGAGCAAGTGAAATCGGCAATCGCCTCTGATCTGGGCCGACATTTACGTGCCAGGCAGCACCTAATTAATTAGCTTGTTTATTTTGGCTTTTTTCTTAAAGATGTGCTGAGTGCGTCCCAGCTACTACTGCACCACTGCATGCTTCGCGGCCCGGAGGCTGGGGACCACTGTCTTATACAACTTCAATATAAATTCCCCAACTCCTGTGCTCAATACTTTGATTTATGAAAGCCAATGAGCAAACATTTCTCTTTACAACTCTATCAACCTGTACTGGAGGGTCTTGGCCCGATACATCGACTGTACTCTTTTCCATAGATGCTGCCTGATCTGCTGAGATCCATCCACTGACTTTCCTTCATCAACTTTCCTGGTACCCTCCTCAAGAAACTCAATAGGATTGGTTAGGCACAACCTTCCATGTACAAAGCCATGTTGAATAACCCTAATCAGGCCCTGTCTATCCAAACACTTACTTATCTGGTCCCTTAGATGAGCAATTTTTTTAATTTGTCACTAACTTGATGTGGGAATGCACTAGTAAGCATTAGAATATATATTCTGCACTTGTAGTTTTCGGAATTGTACAAGGTAAGGTTTAATATGGTACCTGAAACCCCTGTAGTACATATTTACTATTGAACTGAACTTTAATGTTTATGGACAATTTAATACTTTAAATGACTGAAGGCTTTTCTGTATAAAGTACAATTATTTAAACTTCGTAACTAAAATGATATTTCCTCCTCTAGTCCCGTGCATAAATTCAACCTATTTTCATTGCAATTTAATACCATAATGTTCTTAAAAGACATTTGAAAAAAACTTCATAGCAACTTTTTTTGTGAAGAAAATTAATTGCCTGTTTCATTTGGCACAAGGCAAGTTACAAATATATTAACAAATCAAAGGCCGGTACAGCAGAACAACACATTTGTAGGACATTCCAGAGGCTCATGATTACACTGACAAGAAATAATGTTTTCAGCTGAAATTTGAAGACTAGCAAAAGATTATTAAATAAGCATCAGATAAAAGCATTAAATGGCCAAGCTGTCATATAATATGACATATAAAGTCTAAGTAAGAACATGTATTTCAAAATATAAAGACAAATTCAAATACCTTGCATTTTTAATTAAAAACATATGCAAAAAAGTGTAAATCTTTAAAATGTGTCTGTCACTAAAAGCGTAAATGCATTCAAAGTTATAAATAATAATTCAAATGTAGTCAGTTAAATTGTATGAGACTTTGGTGTAATAGCCTAGTCCAGCAGTTCTGAATTAACTATTAAGTTATGCAATATGACTAAATAATTTTACTTGGTCAACATTTGTAGACATGGTAATGTAGTTATGCTGCTGAGCTGGTACTCCAGGACACCTAATAATCCTGAGAGCCTGAGTTCAAATATGAGATTTTGAATAGAGTTTCTTTTCTCTAGTGTTTATTGTGGCTTAGTTTATAGCACCATTACCTCTTAGATCTTTGAGTGTAATAATCTAGGCAGGTGTTACTGTCATCAATGCCATCTTTCATGGGCTTCACAAGCTAAGCCAGCATTTACTTACCCATCTTGAGTTACTGTTTAGAAGGTAGTGGTGAACTGCCTTTTTGAACGGCTGTAGTTCTTGAAGTGTTGTCAGGGAGAGAATTCCAGGATTTTGGCCTGCAACACTAAAGAAATCATGGTGATATATAATTCCAAGTCTGGATAATGCGTGACTTGGTGGGAAACTTACAGTTTGTGGTGCTCCTCTTTTTAATACCCTTGCCCTTTTAGCTTATAGAGGTGGCAGATTTGGAAGGTGCTATCTAAGGAATCTTGGAGGGTTGCTGTAGTGCATCTGGTAGATGGTGCCAACTGCTTGTTTTTGCTGATTGTTGGGTGATAGAGTGAGTTCAATCTTTTATGATGTTGAGCTTCATCAGTATTGTTGAAGATGAACCTTAGGCAAGTGGAAAGGATTTTTTCACACTCCTGAGTTGTCTTGTAAATAATAGGCAGATCTTGGGGAGTTAGGAGATGAGTTGATCACTGCAAGATTCCTAGCCTCTGACTTGCTCTTATAGCCCATTGTATATATAGCTTCTCCAGTTCAGTTTCTGGTCGATGGACCCCACAAATACTGCTCAACCTATTGAACTCCTCTGGCAGATTGTTTGTTGCTCTAGATTCCAACAGCTACAGTCTCTTGTCTCTCCCTTTTGGTTTCTAAAATATTTTGTAACATGTGTTATATAAAAATACAGTACAAAGAAGAGTCTATCTTTTATGTTTGGCTGATTGTTGTGTCATCTCAAGCACTTTGAATCTAAGTTGGCACAATTCTTGAGAGTTTACTTTTCTTAGACAGTCAAATTATCCAGGACCACTCAAAAATTGTGAGATTTTTAACATGGTTGGTACTTGCCACGGTAACTCAAAAGGCAAAATGAAAGGCATCATTATTTTAATTGTATGAAATAAAATGAACTGCTCCAATGTAAAGACAATTTATTTTCTTATAAAATTCCCCATTCTGTAGAATATTACTTACTGTAATGTTCATGCACTGGGATGGCAAAAGAAGCACCAAAATGAATGATTTCAAAGTTAGAAAGACAGATTTATCTTCATTCATTCCTGTAAGTAGTTGAACAAATTTAATGTGAAGAACAGATTAGACTGGATCTGTTGTATCTCCGTACTTCATATCAGACTAAGTAGCCCAGCAGTGTCCAATTTCCCACAGTTTTCATTACATTAATTGTGACAAAGTAACAGCAGCATCTTGTCTATTTTTTTGGAACACCAATCTGTCAGCACATTAGGGCTGATAACTGCAAGACATTTGAGGCAAAGAGGAATCTTAGCAGAAAGTGCTAGTGGGGAAATTATAAATCTGTTATGCCTCATTTTCCTGTCATAGAACATAGAATAGTACAGCACAGTACAGGCCCTTCAGCCCACTATGTTGTGCTGACCCTCAAACCCTGCCTCCCATATAATCCCCCATATTAAATTCCTCCATATACCTGTCTAGTAGCCTCTTAAATTTCAAAAGTGTATCTGCCTCCACCACTGACTCAGGCAGTACATTCCACGCACCAACCACTCTGAGTAAAAAAACCTTCCTCTAATATCCCCCTCGAACTTCCCACCCCTTACCTTAAAGCCAAGTCCTCTTTTATTGAGCAGTGGTGCCCTGGGGAAGAGGCGCTGGCTATCCACTCTATCTATTCCTCTTATTATCTTGTACACCTCTATCATGTCTCCTCTCATCCTGCTTCTCTCCAAAAAGTAAAGCCCTAGCTCCCTTAATCTCTGATCATAATGCATACTCTCTAAACCAGGCAGCATCCTGGTAAATCTCCTCTGTACCCTTTCCAATGCTTCCACCTCCTTCCTATAGTGAGGCAACCAGAACTGGACACAGTACTCCAAGTGTGACCTAACCAGAGTTTTATAGAGCTGCACGACTCTTAAACTCTATTCCTTGACTTATGAAAGCTAACACCGCATAAGCTTTCTTAACTACCCTATTTACCTGTGAGGCAACTTTCAGGGATCTGTGGACATGTACCCCCAGATCCCTCTGCTCCTCCACACTACCAAGTATCCTGCCATTTACTTGGTACTCTGCCTTGGAGTTTGTCCTTCCAAAGTGTACCACCTCACACTTCTCTGGGTTAAACTCCATCTGCCACTTCTCAGCCCACTTCTGCATCCTATCAATGTCTCTCTGCAATCTTCGATAATCCTCTACACTATCTACAACACCACCAACCTTTGTGTCATCTGCGAACTTGCCAACCCACCCTTCTACCCCCACATCCAGGTCGTTAATAAAAATCACGAAAGGTAGAGGTCCCAGAACTGATCCTTGTGGGACACCACTAGTCACAACCCTCCAATCCGGATGTACTCCCTCCACCATAAACCTCTGCCTTCTGCAGACAAGCCAATTCTGAATCCACCTGGCCAAACTTCCCTGGATCCCATCCCTTCTGACTTCCTGAATAAGCCTACTGTGTGGAACCTTGTCAAATGCCTTACTAAAATCCATATAGATCACATCCACTGCACTACCCTCATAGATGCCTGGTCACCTCCTCAAAGAACTCTATCAGGCTTGTTAGACACAATCTGCCCTTCACAAAGCCATGCTGACTGTCCCTGATCAGACGATGTTTTTCTAAATGCCCATAGATCCTATCTCTAAGGATCTTTTCCAACAGCTTTCCCACCACAGATGTAAGGCTCACTGGTCTATAATCGCCTGGACTATCCCTACTACCTTTTTTGAACAAGGGTCAACATTCACCTCCCTCCAATCCTCCAGTACCATTCCCGTGGACAACGAGGACATAAAGATCCTAGTCAGAGGCTCAGCAATCTCTTCCCTCACCTCGTGGAGCAGCCTAGGGAATATTCCGTCAGGCCCCAGGGACTTATCCGTCCTAATGTATTTTAACAACTCCAACACCTCCTCTCCCTTAATATCAACATACTCCAGAACAACAACCTCACTCATATTGCCCTCACCGTCATCAAGTTCCCTCTCATTGGTGAATACCAAAGAGAAGTATTCATTGAGGACCTCGCTCACTTCCACAGCCTCCAGGCACAACTTCCACCTTTATCTCTAATCAGTCCTACCTTCACTCCTGTCATCCTTTTGTTCTTCACATAATTGAAGAATGCCTTGGGGTTTTCCTTTACCCTGCTCGCCAAAGCCTTCTCATGCCCCTTCTTGCTCTTCTCCGCGCCTCCTTAAGCTCCTTTCTTGCTACCCTATATTCCTCAATAGACCCATCTGATCCTTGCTTCCGAAACGTCATGTATACTGCCTTCTTCCACTTGACTAGATTCTCCACCTCACTTGTCACCCATGGTTCCTTCACCCTACCATTCTTTATCTTCCTCACTGGGACAAATTTATCCCTAACATCCTGCAAGAGATCCCTAAACATCGACCATATGTCCATAGTACATTTCCCTGCAAAAACATCATCCCAATTCACACCCACAAGTTCTAACCTTATAGCCTCATAAATTGCCCTTCCCCAATTAAAAATTTTCCTGTTCTCTCTGATTTTATCTTTTTCCATGATAATGCTAAAGGCAAGGGAGCAGTGGTCACTGTCCTCCAGATGCTCACCCACTAAGTGACCTGACCTGGTTCGTTACCTAATACTAGATCTAGAATGGCATTCCCCCTAGTTGGCCTGTCAACATACTGTGACAGGAATCCGTCCTGGACACACTTAACAAACTCTTCCCCGTCTAAACTCTTGGAACTAATCAGGTGCCAATCAATATTAGGGAAGTTAAAGTCACCCACGATAACGACACTGTTATTTTTGCACCTTTCCAAAATCTGCCTCCCAATCTGCTCCTCTGTATCTCTGCTGCTACCAGGGGGCCTATAGAATACCCCCAAGAGTAACTGCTCCATTCCTGTTCCTGACTTCCACCCATGCTGACTCAAAAGAGGATCCTGCGACATTACCCACCCTTTCTGTAGCTGTAATAGTATCCCTGACCAGTAATGCCACCCCTCCTCCCCTTTTTCCTCCCTCTCTATCCCTTTTAAAGCACTGAAATCCAGGAATATTGAGAATCCATTCCTGCCCTGTAATTGATCACACCAAAATGGAGACACTTTATCTTACCTTGTGAAAATATAAGGCAGGATGTCTGTGGCACTAATTGCTTTGATGTAAATAAAGTTGGGCCTAGAACTACTTTCAGATATTACACATTTTTATATACTACTTTAGCATAGGCCAGACTCTGCCTCATGGGTCAAATTCAGTTAGGGGCACTTCTTCTGCACTGCGCCCTGAAGGCCAGCATGGGGTCCAGAGTTGGTGCCATGAAATAGGATGTTATTTTGTCATGTTTGTTTCACGTTACTTTTTTCCAACTTCCTCTTTCTGTTTCTTCTCTCTCCTTTCTGTATTCCCAATAAAGCTACCAACACCCCTTCTGATTTTATTTAAACCTTCTACAAATCGTGCCTTCTCTATATCTATACACTTCTTCCCCCTTTGCTTTTGTCCTCATTTGCCTTCCCTCTCCCCATCCTCAATGCATACAGTTCACTGTTAGTATATTTAACACAGATATGTATTCATAACATTTCCACATAAATATCATAACTACAGGCATTTAGTACTTCTAAATTCAGACTCTTACTGTGGCTGCACTTGGTGAAAGCTTACAATCAATTGTGTAACACACATCAAAGTTGCTGGTGAACGCAGCAGGCCAGGCAGCATCTCTAGGAAGAGGTACAGTCGACGTTTCAGGCCGAGACCCTTCGCAGGACTAACTGAAGGAAAAGTTAGTAAGAGATTTGAAAGTGGGAGGGGGAGGGGGAGATCCAAAATGATAGGAGAAGACAGGAGGGGGAGGGATGGAGCCAAGAGCTGGACAGGTGATTGGCAAAGGGGATATGAGAGGATCATGGGACAGGAGGCCAAGGGAGAAAGACAAGGGGCGGGGAGAACCCAGGGGATGGGCAAGGAGTATACTGAAAGGAACAGAGGGAGAAAGAGGAGAGTGAGAGAAAGAATGTGTGTATAAAAATAAATAACGGATGAGGTACGAGAGGGAGGTGGGGCATTAGCGGAAGTTAGAGAAGTCAATGTTGATGCCATTATATCCCCGTTCGAATATAAGGTGTTGTTCCTCCAACCTGAGTGTGGCTTCATCTTTACAGTAGAGGAGGCCGTGGATAGACATGTCAGAATGGGAATGGGATATGGAATTAAAATGTGTGGCCACTGGGAGATCCTGCTTTCTCTGGCGGACAGAGCGTAGGTGTTCAGCAAAGCGATCTCCCAGTCTGCGTCGGGTCTCGCCAATATATAGAAGGCCACATCGGGAGCACTGGACGCAGTATATCACCCCAGCCGACTCACAGGTGAAGTGTCGCCTCACCTGGAAGGACTGTCTGGGGCCCTGAATGGTGGTAAGGGAGGAAGTGTAAGGGCATGTGTAGCACTTGTTCCACTTACAAGGAAAAGTGCCAGGAGGGAGATCAGTGGGGAGGAATAGGGGGGACGAATGGACAAGGGATTTGCGTAGGGAGCGATGCCTGCGGAAAGCGGGGCGGGGGGGAGCGAAAGATGTGCTTAGTGGTGGGTTCCCGTTGGAGGTGGCGGAAGTTACGGAGAATGATATGTTGGACCCAGAGGTGGGGTGGTAGGTGAGGACCAAGGGAACCCTATTCCTAGTGGGGTGGCGGGAGGATGGAGTGAGAGCAGATGTGCGTGAAATGGGGGGATGCATTTGAGAGCAGAGTTGATGGTGGAGGAAGGGAAGCCCCTTTCTTTAAAAAAGGAGGACATCTCCCTTGTCGTGGAATGAAAAGCCCCCTCCTGAGAGCAGATGCGGCGGAGATGGAGGAATTGCGAGAAGGGGATGGCATTTTTGCAATAGACAGGGTGAGAAGAGGAATAGTCCAGATAGCTGTGAGAGTCAGTAGGCTTATAGTAGACATCAGTGGATAAGCTGTCTCCAGAGACAGAGACAGAAAGATCTAGAAAGGGGAGGGAGGTGTCGGAAATGGATCAGGTAAACTTGAGGGCAGGGTGAAAGTTGGAGGCAAAGTTAATAAGTCAATGAGCTCAGCATGCGTGCAGGAAGCAGCGCCAATGCAGTCGTCAATGTAGCGAAGGAGAAGTGGCGGGCAGATACCAGAATAGGTACGGACATAGATTGTTCTACAAAGCCAACAAAAAGGCAGGCATAGCTAGGACCCATGCGGGTGCCCATAGCTACACCTTTAGTTTGGAGGAAGTGGGAGGAGCCAAAGGAGAAATTATTAAGAGTAAGGACTAATTCCGCTAGACGGAGCAGAGTGGTGGTAGAGGGGAACTGATTAGGTCTGGAATCCAAAAAGAAGCGGAGAGCTTTGAGACCTTCCTGATGGGGGATGGAAGTATATAGGGACTGGACATCCATGGTGAAATTAAAGCGGTGGGGGCCAGGGAACTTAAAATCATCGAGAAGTTTAAGAGCGTGAGAAGTGTCACGAACATAGGTAGGAAGGGATTGAACAAGGGGGGATAAAACCGTGTCGAGGTATGCAGAAACGAGTTCGGTGGGGCAGGAGCAAGCTGAGGGAATAGGTCTGCCAGGACAGGCAGGTTTGTGGATCTTGGGTAGGAGGTAGAAACGGGAAGTGCGAGGTGTGGGAACTATAAGGTTGGTAGCAGTGGATGGGAGATCCCCTGAACGGATAAAGTCGGTGATGGTGTGGGAGACAATGGCCTGGTGCTCCTCAGTGGAGTCACGATAGAGGGGTAAATATGAGGAGGTATCCTTGAGTTGTCGCTGTGCCTTGGCAAGGTAGGGGTCAGTACGCCAGACTACAACAGCACCCCCCTTATCGGCGGGTTTAATAGTAAGGTTAGGATTAGTGCGGAGGGAGTGGAGAGCAGAGCGTTCGGAAGTACTGAGGTTGGAATGGGAACAAGATGCGGTGAAGTCGAGACAGTTGATGTCCCGGCGGCAGTTAGCAATAAAGAGATCCAGAGCAGGCAGAAGACCAGAGCGGGGTGTCCATGAAGAAGAGGAGGGTTAAAGACGGGAGAAGGGGTCATCGGTGGGGGTGGAAGAGTCCTTGCCGAAGAAGTAGGCTCAGAGACGGAGACGGCGGAAGAAGAGTTCCGCATCATGGCGAACGCGGAAATCGCTGTGGTGTGAGTGAAGGGGGACAAAGGTGAGGCCCTTACCGAGGACAGAGCGTTCTGCCTCCGACAGTTGAAGGTCGGAGGGGATGGTAAAGACCCAGCAGGGACCAGGAGCTGACGATGGGATCTGAGGGAGACAGGATTGCAGAATATTGGTGGGGTAAGGGGAGACGGGAGTCACAATAGCAGCAATTATGTACTCAGTTTCATGGAAATGCACAGCTGATCTCGCCCTGCAATGAAAACTCTTGTCTCTTACAAACCTGTTCAGTAGCCGTAGCCAATCCCGACTCACTCTCTCTTATCTCTCAGCTCTCTAACAAGTGACAAGTGGTCCCTTAAAAGATACATAGAATACTTACAGAAAGATGCATGCTGAGGTAGAGATGCAAGTGTTTTCTTTCTGAGGCGTGCATGGTGCTGAGATTTAATATTTGAAGGTGAGTATTGTTGCAGCAACATCTTTTCAGGATTTCTGCAAAAAAGTGTGACAGAATAGAAGGTGAGCTATTTTCTTACGCTGGCATAAGTGAGCCCTGCAACAAGAAAGCATGTAAAGGAAGACTGTTGGATAAGTTCTCAAAAATAATTGAAGCAATGTTGGCCTGTCATTAAGTTAAGGAGTCACCATAGGAGTTCGTAATGACCAGAAGAACTTCATTCCCTCTTTGAAATTGCATTGTTCTTGCTGGCCAAATTGCTTTGGCGATGGAGAAGAAAATGTGCTTGTCTTTGTACTTCTCTAATAAATAACCTCCCAAATGGTGCCTTGGGATAAATCGTAGTTACCTGAACAAGCTTGAACAAGAGAAGCCACCTCTTACATTGGAGTCTTTGTTCAGCAAAGTATTGAGTATTAGCCTGGAAGTTGTGCAGAGGGCCTATGGAGAGGTAGAAAAACAAACTAGACCAAAGTACAAAATAGAGATGCCAGACTGAGATGCACTTAAATTTGTGTAGTAATTTCAATTAACCTATAGTGAAGTTATCAGATTCTGCTGATTCCTCAGCTGCAGCAGAAATTTACAGTCTCATTCCTATTATTATTTTTCTAGGAGCATATTGATAAGGCCATTAAACTGAAAAATGATGATCCTTCTTTATACTACCTGTTGGGAAGATGGTGCTATGAGGTAAAATTAGTTTATATCCTTCCTGTTTTCTCTTCCTTATCTGCAAAAATATTATGTTCTGTGACTTCATATCTTAAAGAGGATATCATTGCAAATTCAAGGTTCATTCGGATGAGTATTTGTTTTGCCTGCAGAGGTACCATGCATGATTCTGAGTTTTGTCAAAAAAGATTATGCTCATGCTACCGAACAAGCCTTTTCTCCACAGTCTCTGTTTATTTCTTCTTGCTATCTCAGTAAAGCGGCTAGCATAATCAAAGACCCCATCAACCCTGGATTTTCATTCTTCTCCCTCTGTATAGGGCAGGTGATACAAAGGTCTGAAAACATCTGCACCAGGCTCAAGGATTGCTTCCATCCCATTGTTATAAAACTATGGAATGGCTCCTAGCATAATGAAATGAACTCTTGATCTTCACAATCTACCTTATGATCTTGCACCTTATTGTCTATCTGCACTGCACTTTCTCTGTGACTATAATGCTTTCAATAGGTTTAATAGGTATATTTAATGTCAGAGAAATATATACAATATACATCCTGAAATTCTTTTTCTTCACAAACATCCACGAAAACAGGAGTGCCGCAAAGAATGAATGACAGTTAAATGTTAGAACCCCAAAGCCCCCTCCAGCTCCCCCCTCTCATGCACAAGCAGCAGCAGGGCAATGACCCCCACCTTCCTCACCTGCAAAAAAGCACCGCACCTCCACCAAGCACTCAAGCGTGCAGCAAGGCATCATTAAAAACACAGAATTGCAGTACACCAGAGTCTATTCGTTCACCTGGTATTTCAACATACCACAAGTTCTCTCTCTCCCTAATAAGGGAAAAAGAAGTGCATTATAATGCATTCTATTATTGTTTTACATTGTACTGCTTCAATGCATTTTGTAATGAATTGATCTGTATGAATAAGATACAAGGCAAGCGTTTTACTGTACCTCAGTAAGTGTAATAATAATAAACCAATTCCAAAACAGGAATGTTATACATAAGAACATAAGAAAATAGAAATAGGTATAGGTGAGTCAGGCTCTCAAGCCTTCCTTGCCATTCGTGATCATGGATGATTTATCAATGCTCAGAACTCAATTCTCTGATCTTCCAAAAAATTTAAACACCTCCAATGATCTAGCCTCCACAACCCTCTGACATAGAGATCCTCCGCTTTCTGTGAGATCTTCCTGAGTATTTCGTGTCTATTCTCTAATCTTATAATTGTGTTTCCTCATTTGAAAATCCTCCAATATTGGAAACATCTTGACTTTTGTACTGTCATGTCGAATTAGGCTCTTGTACATTTCCTTAAAATCACCCCTCATTCTTCTGAATTCCAAAAAATATTGATCAAATTCCCTTAGCTGCTCATGATAGAACAACTATCTCTTTCTAGGAATTAGCCTGGTAAATTTCTTTTGGAATTCCTCTTAATGCTAGTCTATCGTTAGGTAATCTGACCAAAATTTTGCAGAGTGCTACAGATGGTACTTCTCTAGTACCTTGTGTAAATATAACAATAATTCTTTGTTTCTATACCCCAACCTTTTTTAAATAAGGACCTATATGCCATTTGCCTTCATAACTTCTTGCTACACCTGCCAGCTAACTTAAACCATAAGACATAGAAGCAGAATTAGGCCATTCTGCCCATCAAGTCTGCTCCACCATTTCACTATAGCTCATTTATTATCCCTCTTAATCCTATTCTCCTGCCTTTTCCCCATAGCCTTTGACACTCTTACTATTCAAGAACTTAATCATATTCACTTTAAATATACCCATGACTTGGACTCCACAGCCATCTGTGGCAATAAATTCCACAGACTTACCACCCTCTGGCTAAAGAAATTCCTTTTCATCTCTGCTGTAAAGGAACATCCTTCTAATCTGAAGGGCCTCCTGGTCCTAATCCCTCCACCCCACTACAGTATAGGAAACATCCTCTCAACATCCACTCTATCTAGGTCTTTCTATATTCAATAGGCTTCAATGAGACCCCTACATATTCTTCTAAACTCCAGCGAGTACAGGTCCAGAGCCGTCAAATGTTCGTCATATGTTAATCCTTTCATTCCTGGGGTCATTCTTGTGAACTACTTCTGGACCCTCTCCAATGCTAGCATATCCTTTCTCAGATAAGGGGTCCAAAATGGCTCACAATACTCCATGTACATTCTGACCAATGCCTTAAAATGCTTCAGCATTACATCTTGCTTTTATATTCTAGTCCTCTCAAAATGAATGCTCACTTCTTCTGATTCAATGCACATAATCCTACAATTGTATACTCATCCATAATCTTTCTCCATTTATATAATCGTCTTTTTTCAGATTCTTCTTACCAAAGTGTGTGACCTTAATTTTTGCCACACTAGATTGTATTAACCATGTTTTTGCCTACTTACTCAACCTATTAATGTCTTGTTGCAGTTCATGTCTGTTCATCACAACATACTCTCTCATCTATTTTATGTCATTAGCGAACTTGGATACCTTACATTCTGTCTTTCCTCCAGGTCATAAATATTTGTAAATAACTAAATCGAACCTTGGCATACCTTGCAGCATTTGATGCCCTGTCTTTTGTGTGGTAGCTAATCTTCAGTCCATGCTAACACAGTCTCTCAATATCATATGGTTTTGTTCCTAAACTTTTATGCGCCAGCTTGTATACAATATATCGTTTCTTGGATCCTCATTTTAGACACAGTTTTATCTACTCAAATCCAACTTTTCGACAAAAAGAAGATTACCGTTTAAAATTTAAGAATGTAGCAAAGGAAAAAAAAATTTAAGTACTGAAATTCATGTAAAAATTCAAGGTATGATGGTTAAGTTACCAGACTTGTATCATGGATGCACAATCTAGAGACCCGACCACAGCAGCTATGGAATTTAAATTGATAATCTGAAATTTGGGATAGGGAAAAACAACTAACCTTAGTAATGAATGTTGTAAGAATGCAAGATGAAAATATAAAATACTAATAATACATCACAAGTCAGCCACATCTTTGAGCAGATAAATAGCATTAACATTTAAAGCCTTCAAACTGAAACATCAACTCTTGTTTCTCTTTCCATAAATGCTGCCTGACCTGCAGAATTTTTGGAATTTTCTGTTTTTATTTTGGATTACCAGCGCTGGCAGTTTTTTAAAAATATTTTTATTTATTGTACTGAAGTCCGTAAGAGGAGAACGGCTGCCAGCCTTTCTCTATCTGACTTCCTTGTGCTTCTAGGCACTTGTGTCATAGAGCCAAAACCCACAACAACAGGTCCTCAGCTCACCAACAAGTATTCATTTGTATCAGGGCTTCCCAACCCTTTTAACGCCATGGTCCCCTACTATTAATCAAGGAGTCCATGGACCTCAGGTTGGAAATCCCTGTTATATACCAATCCCATTTACCAGTGTTTTTACCTGTAACCTTTTACGGTGTAACCTTTTATCTGTAACCTTTCATTTCATCTCCAACAGTTTTTGACATCAGCACCTCTCTGTAAAGAAAGCAGTGTGTTGTGGCAATATCAGGATTTCCTTTTCTTTACAAAAAAAACAAAACCTCTCATGGAGCCAACCATTGATGGGGCATAATCAATACAAATGACAACACAGTTCCTTCAAGGCAGACCTTTTATTTTCAGACATGAAGACAAAACGTTAAATATATCTTGGCCTTTGCTTTGTTTCGAACAGTTCTTTGCAACAGAAGAAGTTTTCTTGAATTTCACCATCATTTACAAATCTTAGAAATGTTACAACATGACATTTATTGGTGAAATCTATTGACTCATCACCCTGGATAGAGAAGCTGTTGGTTTTCAGTTTAACACACAAAACCTCCTCAGCATCATGTGCCATGTCATCAATACAGTACATCGACTTATCGTACCATTTGAGAGTGGCCACCTTCTCACCCAAACAAAAGTCATGCGAGAGCCCATTCTTGAGCTACTATATACAGATGACTATGCTCTTCTCATGCACGCACAGGACATGCTACAGGCTGTGGTCATTCAGTTCGCCGAGGCTGCAAGGGCTTTCAGGTTAATGGTCAGTCTGAAGAAAACAATGATCCTCCATCAGAAGCCCCCTCATGGCACTTACAACCCACCTTGGATCACCATTGACAACCACCCGCTCACCATGGTTGAGCAGTTCACCTGCCCTGCCCGGGCGTCATGTCAAACAATGCTACGACAGTAAGGGACAATGACAATCAACTCACCAGAGCTAGTAGTGTCTTCGGGCACCTCCAGAAAAGTATGTGGAATAACCAACAGCTCTGTCTGTCCACAAAAATCCAGGTGTACAGGGCTGCTGTCATCACAACACTGCTATATGGCTCCGATGCCTGGGTCATGTACCACAAGCAAGTCCATTTGCCGGAGTACTTCTATCAGTGCTGATTCTGTTCCATCATGGGTATCAGCTGGCAGGATCGTGTTTCCTGGAGAAAGCTCAACTTCCAAGTATTGAAGACACTTTGCTGCTCAAGCAGTTACACTGATCAGGCCATGTGTCTCGCATGGACAACTCCAGGTTACTGAATGCAGTACTCTATGGAGAACTCTCTCAGGGCAAGAGAGATCGTGGCACCCTGTGCAAGAGGTACAAAAACTAACTTAAGCTGCAGCTCTCTCAGGCAAATATCGAAGTCAATGACTGGCAGCAGCTGGCTTGTGACAGAGACCGCTGGAGAATGCTGTTTCACGGTACAGCCAGTAATTTTGTGGAATCCAGAAGAGTGACTGCTGAAGAGAAGCAGAGGTGCAGGAAGGATCCTACTACCCAAGCACTCATGTTCCAGCTGTTCCTGTGTCCCTAATGCTCCAGAGACTGCAGGTCCAGAATTGGCCTCGACAGTTACCAACGATCACGCTGTCGTTCCTGAGGACTCTTCTTCCCTCCTGATCTTCGCAAGCAAAGAACCAGCTATCATCATCATCGAGCGTGAAAGCTTTTCAATTTCTTGTACTGCATCATGTCCTAACATTTTACCCACTATGATTTTACATTCTGGCATTATTAGGTTCTTAACAACTGTGTGACTTTTCCTTTTCTGGATAATAAGTTCTGCTACTAAATAACTTGCTTCCTGGGTCTTTTTACTGACTGTGACTTTATTAACAAAAGCTTTTTTTCTGTTTGTTTTGAGATTCCAATAACCATTTAAAATAATCAGCACTTTTATATGTCAACACAAGAAAATCTGCAGATTTTGGAAATTCAAGCAACACACACAAAATGCTGGTGGAACACAGCAGGCCAGGCAGTGGTTCAAATCTCTTACTATCTTTTTTCCGTTAGTCCTGATGAAGGGTCTGACCCAAATCGTCAACTGTACTTCTTCCTATAGATGCTGCCTGGTTTGCTGCGTTCCACCAGCATTTTGTGTGTGTTACTTTTATATGTCATATGGCTGTGATTTGTAGTTAAATGTCTTTTCAATTTTTCTGGAGCCAATCCTGCATTAAGTTGTTTGCCACAGACTAGGCACAATGGAATAGGACAACTTGGATCACCAGTCTATGTAAAACCCATTGATAAGTAGCCTTCATTGTAAAGACAGAACTTTTTTGTCTCCGTTGTTGCACTAGTGCAGTGAAATGACTCAGAAGATTGTAATTCAAAAATCGCCACATTGGACCGTCAGACATGTCCGCAAAACATAGGAGTTAATAAAGTATAAAAATGGGCAAGTCTATTCAATGCTCAGAAAATGCACTTCACACTTCTTATCAGACTACGGTCCTCCCCTGCATTCAGTACAGGGCTCACTAATCTCGCATCAAAAACTGAGAACAGACTCAACCAAATAAACATGGTCCGTCCTACTGTGCATTGCCATACTGGGCTGGGAGACCTCTAATGAGATTGTTAATGGGCTGCTTGGTCACTTTCCATCACTGCGAGTGCTAGCATCGTAGTTGTGCAAAGCTCAAAAAATGATGTTTTTTATCACTATCTCTCATGGAGCCCTGAGCAACCCCTCACGGAACCCTGGTTGAGAAACCCTGTTCTATTGTGTTATGTAGCATTACTAAGGCAGGATTCCTTAGGATCATTGGAGAGAAAAATCCAATTCTTTGGGATCTGGGCACATTGGGACCACAGTCTAAGATTTCGAAAGCGAGTGAGAAGATGCTGGAAAAAAATTCTTCTGCACCCAGCTTTAATCAAACAGCTATAGGGCAGAATATGGAAGAAGAGCTTGTAATCTCACAAAGTTCTTCATAGCCATTGACATTCCTAAAATCATTAATAGTATGGCACCTTTAAGGAATTCTTTATAAAATTCTTTACAGTAAAACAAAAATCCCATTTTTCTCTACTGGTCCTGTTATTAACCTTGAGCTAGGCACCATTTTTTGCAACCCTGAAGTTTGAAAAGTGTTCTGCTCATTTTCTGCCATACTGGCACATTTCCCCCAATCAGCAAATCTCAACCTAGAATCTGATCAAGTTCCTTATGAAAAGCTGATGTACGATATCCCTTTGTGGCTGTGCTGTGTGAAATCTGTTAAATTTGTTAGACGTGGCTCGTTTTACAAATTAGAATTCAAAAGTGTATTCTAAATTCACTCTGTATTCAAGTATCAAGAAAGATTCAGTCTGGAAGTTTAGGGCTGACTATAGTTACCTGGCTTCTTCAATGAACAGAATTTTGTATAGCCTGTCCTCTAGATGTTGAACGCAATCTCAAAAGAAATGTTGAAATAATGTAATCAGCACAACCACCTTTCTTCTCTGATTTCCTTAAGAATTAAGTACCTTACTATTCTGAGTTGTGTTTCTCCTCACTGCTACTTCTCCACACTTGCTTCATTACTTTCATTTGTCTCCAGTAAGTATGTTTCAAGTGAAAGTTGAAGTGCTCATGTAGAACTCTGCAATTGCTTATGCTTATTTCTTTTTATCGAGACAAATCTTTAATCATTTTAATCTTTTTAATAAAATTCACTTTATATTTCTTTTTGAACCAACTATTGCTCATAACATACCAGTTATAAGATTTCATAAGTGGAAATAATGAAGTGTGAAAAATACCCAAAGTGGAAAGGAATGATAATTAGAAACTGTAGTTATTTTTAAGCATATATCTAGAGCATAAAATAAAGTCTTGGTTTGCATTGACTGATAGCAAATGCTTGAGTAAGTATCATTTTCACCAAAATAAATATTCAAGTTTATTTGTTAACTGTGGTGAAAATATCAAGTACAGAAAATATTGTAAATTGAAGTTATCACGTGTGGCTTTAAATTTTTGCAGCTCGCAGCCGAACTTAAAAGACTCAATAATATACATGTTGAATTGTCATTTCCTAAACATCTCACATTATAAAATTGATGCCCTTGCTATTAGTTGAGGGTAATATAAAATTATAGAAAACTGATAGTATTCTTATTGTGGCCCTAGAGAGGCCCATAATTGGAGCACCACTTGTCTCTGCTTCTTTGTGTAACTGACAAATCATAAATTCGGAGCATTTTCTCAAAGGACATAAAATTACGTTGTTCTCAGAAGGCACAAATTCTGGAAAGATGAAACTCTTAGGCTTTTAGATCCTAAAATTATTCTTACTCATCTTGAGAACCTAGAGATTACAGCTGTGTTTTCTCTGGCCTGTATACTGATTTTGACAGTACATTGAAATCTACAGAGGAAAGAAATTTAAAACTGCAGTTTCTTATAATTTGAGTCAAAACAATGATTTGTGAAAGGCTATTTCTCTGGAGTAAGATTTAACCTAGTGTGCTCCATGATCATTAATGAAGTGCTATTGGCTTTTTAATTAGTTTAGTATTTCTTTTACATTTTGTTCCATGAAGTAAACTTTCTCCTTAGTTGAAGCTGCATCCAAGAAACCAAAGCTCCTCTTACTTTTAATTCTCTGTAAAGCCCAAGGCTATCGCTGTTACTACTAAATTTAGTAGGTCTTCTTTGTCCACTGATGTGGATTTTCCCTTCTCATGACCATACTGTACCCTCTTTATCTTGACTATATTTTATTTTTACCAACATGGTACAAATGTAGTTGTTAATTCTTCTGTGAGGTTTTTTCTTTAGTTCACCCTAAACTCTAAATATGCTGTTCTTCTTTCCCCTTTTTCTTCCTGTTTTGAAATTGAGGCTCACCATACACTTTGTCCTCAGTTACGGAATCTATAAATTGAATTTTCTGTTCCATCATGGCCATTCAATATTTTGTAATTATAAAGTTTTTAAAACCTGTCTTTATCAGGTTTGTTTCCTTAACAGCCTTCAATTATCATACCTCCCTTCTGAAAATCAACATGAGAAGACTTCTGAGTCCTGCAGATCAATAATTTTAGGAGCGCATTATTAATTTTGGAGAATGACTTGAACATTTCTTTGTCATATCTCAAGTGAGGTTCCTGGGATTATGTATGAGAATTGAGCCAAGTATTTCGATATAGAAATGAAGCACAAGGGAAGGGTACTTTTCCATGATTCAAAATTGTAGAAATGCATCTGACTTTTAGAACATGGTTTTGGGTCTCAGTTCTCTGCACAGTTTTTTTTTCTTGATCTTGGACAGCTGTTAGAGAAGTCCCAAGATGTGGAGAAAGCAAAAAAAGAGTAAAGTGTTTCGACATAGTCTTATGCATCTCTGCAAGTGCGTGAAGGTTAGGAGCAAATGGAACCTATCTACCTTTTTAATCATGGAATAATACGGAAGAGATGGTTTGAGATGCAATATAGAACCAATTGGTGCATTAGTGCATCAAAATCTTAAAAAAAAAACGGTATATGCTAAAAATCTGAACCCTTCACAAATCCAAATGGCTGACTGTTTCTCTTTCCATAAATGCTGCCTGACATGAAATTTCTAGAATTTTCCTTTCTTATTTATATGTGTTGGTACAACTGGTTGTTAAAAAGGATGAATTAAAGAAAATGTATTCTCATTCTTTGGCATTGTTGCAGAGTTGGATTGGCAATTTCACAAAGTTCACATAACTTTAAAAGCTTTCACTGCAGATGGACTACACAGCTGTATAATAAGCGCCATGAAACCCAACTTATTGCTTTTAAGATTTGTTTTAATGTTTTCCTTTATTGTTCAATGACTGGACCACTTTGACATTTGTCTTTCTGTGAAAGGCCAGATGGCATCCCTGTGGACTATCATAAGTTCAGCATGTGTAACTTGTACATGTGGCAAT
Source organism: Mobula birostris (assembly GCF_030028105.1). Lineage (NCBI taxonomy): Eukaryota > Metazoa > Chordata > Chondrichthyes > Myliobatiformes > Myliobatidae > Mobula > Mobula birostris. The sequence goes on from NC_092370.1 coordinate 158,034,606, forward strand.
GCCAGAGCTTCTTAGGCCAAGTTGCAAGGAATTGATTCCTGCATGCTGGAGGCCAATTAACGCAATTATGCAACAATGCTAACTCTTCAACTTTAAGCACTGCTGAGATAGTTGAATCTTACCATATACCATACCTCCAAATTCCCCAGTGCATAGTTTCAAATATAAACAAGGATATTCTAAATGCAATTGCAGTTGTCACCAATATTTCAGTGCAATAATAATACTTTTAATAGTCAAAATTAGCTCTCTAAATGGCTTTGTGTGTCACAAAAGGGGGCATTGGGAACGGACCCAAATGCAAGACACAGACACTGAAGTACTGGGAACAGGACTTGACTAGAGTAGAGACGCGACAGGATACAGACAAGGAGCAGGGACAAGAATGCAGACTTGGGCTAGGACATGGACTAGACAGACAACCTGGACAAGGAGCTATGAACTAGGAGCCTGGGCTTGGGAAAATGGGACCAGGACTAGGAACCATGAACTAGGAGCCTGAGCTTGGAGTCCAAGCTAGAGACTGGGCAAGGACCCAGAACCTGGGTCTTGTCTCACGCTCGGACCCCAGAACCAGGCAAGGACATGACATGGCTATAGGACAGGACGTGGCTGGGGTCTTGAGGCTGCAGGCTGGGGCTTGGGTCTTGGGGCTGCAGGCTGGGGTCTTGGGTCTTGGGGATGCAGGCTGGGATCTTGGGGCTGGAGGCTGGAAGCTGGGATCTTGGGGCTGGAGGCTGGTAACTCGGAGGCTGGAGCTCGGAGACAGACTGGGAACCGTACATCAACATAGAGCCAGGACTTATCCTTTGAAAAGCCGGACTCATCTTTAACACGATTCTAACATGAGACTGGACAGTACATAGACATAAAGCCGGGTCTCAACTTTATCTCCACACCAAGGTGGGATAGGTCCATCTGTCGGATAATGGCAGAATGGCCGGACTTACTCAACAGAGGCAAAGACAAGACAAGACAGATCCCCCCACAGGGCAACAGCAGAACGGCCTGACTTACCCCACGGAGGTGAGGACAAGACAAGACAGATCCCCCCCGCAGGGCAACGGCAGAACAGCCTGACTTACCCCACGGAGGCGAGGACAAGACAAGACAGATCCCCCCACAGGGCAACAGCAGAACGGCCTGAGTTACCCCGTGGAGGCGAGGACAAGACAAGACAGATCCCCCCCGCAGGGCAACGGCAGAACGGCCTGACTTACCCCATGGAGGTGAGGACAAGAAGAGACAAACACCGAAGAACGACAGACAGTTCCATCTCTGCATCGGGGTTGCTCCGAGTTGCAGTTACGGCCAGCAACCTCGGCTGGCTACGGAAACAGCCGGATCCCTACCTAGCTCAGAGGGGCTGACGGCCACTCAGCTGGCCCGGGAAATGGCCAAATCCACACCGCAAAGACAGCTCCAACTACCGACAGCAAGGCTCCATGAAGCGATGGTTCTCCAACGTGGCCTAAAGATGGCAAGTGGCCGCTCTAGCCTTCCACTGGCAGGTTGCTCCCAGGGGATCTTGACAAGACAAACCAGCAGCCCACATTCAACCCCAAGGCTACTTATATTCCAAGCCCCAAGATGGGAATCAGGTGCCTATGATTAACCCAACCGAAATAAGGGACAGCTGGAAGACCCAGAGTCCTGAGTCCACGGACCGGACCATGAACCGGAATGTGGACTTTACGGACCGGACCATGACAGTAACCGCCCCCTCATGGGAGCCTCCGGGCGACCGAAGAGGCTTTCCAGGACTAAGGACGACTTGGGCGGGTGGGGGGGGGTCTTATTCAATCAGGAGGGAACCCGGGGTGAAGGGAGCTAGAGGATAGTGTCTGTGTTGCTGGGTCCATGAATGGCTGGTTCATTCTGTTACAAAGGGGAGCGTTGGGAACAGACCCAAATGCAAGACACAGACACTGAAGTACTACGAACAGGACTTGACTAGGGTAGGGACGTGACAGGATACAGACAAGGAGCAGGGACAAGAACGCAGACTTGGGCTAGGACATGGACTAGACAGGGAACCCAGACAAGGAGCTATGAACTAGGAGCCTGGGCTTGGGAAATCGGGACCAGAACTAGGAACCATGAACTAGGAGCTTGAGCTTGGAGTCCGAGCCAGAGACTGGACAAGGACCCAGAACCTGGGTCTTGCCTTGCGCTCGGACCCCAGAACCAGGCAAGGACATGACATGGCTACAGGACAGGACGTGGCTGGGGTCTTGAGGCTGCGGTCTGGGGTCCGGGGTCCAGGGTCTAGAGACTGTGGTCTGAGGTCCGGGATCTTGAGGCTGCGGTACGGGGTCCGGGGTCTTGAGGTTGCAGGCTGGGGTCTGGGGTCCAAGGTCCAGGGTCTTGAGGTTGCAGGCAGGGGTCTGGGGTCCGGGGTCTTGAGGCTGCGGTACGGGGTCCGGGGTCCGGGGCCTTGAGGTTGCAGGCTGGGGTCTGGGGTCCAAGGTCCAGGGTCTTGAGGCTGCAGGCAGGGGTCTGGGGTCCGGGGTCTTGAGGCTGCGGTCCTGGGTCCGGGGTCTTCAGGCTGCAGGCTGGGGTCTTGGGTCTTGAGAGTGCAGTCTGGTGTCCGGGGTCCAGGGTCTTGAGGCTGGGGTCTGGGGTCCGGGTCTTGAGTCTGGGGTCCGGGTTCCAGGGTCTTGAGGCTGCGGTCTGGGATCCGGCGTCTTGACACTGCGGTCTGGGATCCGGCGTCTTGAGGCTGCGGTCCAGGGTCCGGGGTCTTGAGGCGGCCAGCTGGGATCCAGGGTCCAGGGTCTTGAGGCTGCAGTCCGGGGTCCGGAGTCTTGAAGCTGCGGTCCAGGGTCGGAGGTCTTGAGGCTGCGGTCGAGGGTCGGGGGTCTTGAAGCTGCCGGCTGGGGTCCAGGGTCCGGCATCTTGAGGCTGCAGGCTGGGGTCTGATTTCCAGGGTCCGGGGTCTTGAGGCTGCGGTATGGGGTCCAGGGACTTGAGGCTGCAGTCTGGGGTCCAAGGTCTGGGGTCTTAAGGCTGGGATCCAGGGTCCGGGGTCTTGAGGCTGCGATCCGGGGTCTGGGGTCTTGAGGCTGCGGTCTGGGGTCCGGGGTCTTGAGGCTGCAGTCCAGGGTCCAAGGTCTTGAGGCTGCTGACTGGGGTCCAGGGTCCGGAGTCTTGATGCTAAAGTCTCAGGTCCGGGGTCCAGGAACTTGAGGCTGCAGGCTGGGGTCCGGGTTCCGGGGTCCATGGTCTTAAAGCTGCGGCCCTGGGTCCGGGGTCCAGGGTCTTGAGGCTGCGGTCCGAGTCCGGGGTCCGGGGTCTTGAGGCTGCGTTAGGGTCTTGAGGCTGCAGACAGGGGTCTGGGGTCTTGAGGCTGCGGTCTGGGTTCTGGGGTCTTGAGGCTGCCGGCTGGGTTCCGGGTTCCAGGGTCTGGGGTCTTAAGGCTGCGGTCCTGGGTCCAGGGTCCAGGGTCTTGAGGCTGCGGTCTGTGTTCCGGAGTCTTGAGGTGGCGGTCCGGGGTCTTGAGGCTACGGTCCGGGATCCGATGTCCTGAGGCTGTGGTCTGGGGTCCAGTGTCTTGAGGCTGCCGATTGGGGTCCAGGGTCCGTGGTCTTAAGGCTTCTGTCCTGGCTCCGGGATCCGGGGTCTTGAGACTGCGGTCCAGAGTCTGGGGTCTGGGGTCTTGAGGCTGCAGTCTGGGGTCTTGAAGCTGCGGTCCGGGGTCTGGGGTCTTGCAGCTGCAGGCTGAGGTCTGGGGTTCGGGGTCCAGGGTCTTGAGGCTGCAGGCAGGGGTCTGGGGTCCGGGATCTTGACCCTGGGGTCTGGGGTCCAGAGTCCAGGGTCTTGAGGCTGTAGGCTGGGGTCCAGGGTCCGGGGTCTTGAGGCTGCAGTCCGGAGTCTTGAGGCTGTGGTCCAGGGTCCAGGGTCTTGAGGCTGCGGTCTGGGGTCCGGGGTCTTGAGGCTGTGGTCTGGGGTCTTGAGGCTACAGTCCAGGGTCCACGGTCTTGAGGCTGCAGACCGGGGTGTTGAGGCTGCAGTCTGGTGTCGAGGGTCTTGAGTCTGCGGTTCAGGGTCCGGGGTCTTGAGGCTGCCGGCTGGGGTCCAGGGTCCGGGGTCTTGAGGCTACATTCTGGGGTCCGAGGTCTTGAGGCTGCAGGCTGGGTTCCTGGGTCTTGAGGCTGCAGGCTGGGGTCTGTGGTCCGGGGTCCGTGGTCTGGGGTCTTGAGGTTGCAGTCCAGGGTCCGGGGTCTTGAAGCTACATTCCGGGGTCTGAGGACTTGAGGCTGCAGGCTGGGTTCCTGGGTCTTGAGGCTGCAGGCTGGGGTCTGTGGGTCGGGGTCTGGGGTCTTGAGGTTGCAGTCCAGGGTCCGGGGTCTTGAGGCTGCTGGCTGGGGTCCAGGGTCCAGGATCTTGAGGCTGCGGTCCAGGGTCGGGGGTCTTGAGGTGGCCAGCTGGGATCCAGGGTCCGGGGTCTTGAGGCTGCCGGCTAGAATCCGGGGTCCAGCATCTTGAGGCTGCAGGCTGGGGTCTGATTTCCAGGGTCCGGGGTCTTGAGGCTGCGATATGGGGTCCAGGGACTTGAGGCTGCGGTCTGGGGTCCAGGGTCCGGGGTCTTAAGGCTGGGGTCCAGGGTCCGGGGTCTTGAGGCTGCAGTCCGGGGTCCAGGGTCTTGAGGCTGCGGTCTGGGGTCCGGGGTCTTGAGGCTGCAGTCCAGGGTCCAGGGTCTTGAGGCTGCTGGCTGAGGTCCAGGGTCCGGAGTCTTGATGCTGCAGTCTCGGGTCCGGGGTCCAGGGACTTGAGGCTGCGGTCTGGGGTCCAGGGTCCAGGGTCTTGAGGCTGCGGTCTGTGTTCTGGAGTCTTGAGGCTGCGGTCTGGGGTCCAGGGTCCGGGGTCTTAAGGCTGGGGTCCAGGGTCCGGGGTCTTGAGGCTGCAGTCCGGGGTCCAGGGTCTTGAGGCTGCGGTCTGGGGTCCGGGGTCTTGAGGCTGCAGTCCAGGGTCCAGGGTCTTGAGGCTGCTGGCTGAGGTCCAGGGTCCGGAGTCTTGATGCTGCAGTCTCGGGTCCGGGGTCCAAGAACTTGAGGCTGCAGGCTGGGGTCCAGGTTCCAGGGTCCGGGGTTTTAAAGCTGTGGCCCTAGGTCCGGGGTCCAGGGCCTTGAGGCTGCGGTCCGAGTCCGGGGTCCAGGGTCTTGAGGTTGCGGTCTGGGGTGCAGGGTCTTGAGGCTGCGGTCCGGGTTCTGGGGGCTTGAGGCTGCTGGCTGGGGTCCAGGGTCCGGGGTCTTGAGGCTGCCGGCTGGGTTCCGGGTTCCAGGGTCCGGAGTCTTAAGGCTGTGGTCCTGGGTCCAGGGTCCGGGATCTTGAGGCTGCGGTCCGGAGTTTTGAGGCTGTGGTCCAGGGTCGGGGCCTTGAGGCTTCCAGCTGTGGTCTGGGGTCCAGGGTCTTGAGGCTGCGGTCTGTGTTCCGGGGTCTTGAGGCTGCGGTCCGGGGTCTTGAGGCTACGGTCCGGGGTCTTGAGGCTACAGTCCGGGGTCCTGAGGCTGTGGTCCAGGGTCCGGGGTCTTGAGGCTACGGTCCGGGGTCTGGGGTCTTGAGGTTGCAGTCCAGGGTCCGGGGTCTTGAGGCTGCTGGCTGGGGTCCAGGGTCCGGGGTCTTGAGGCTGCCAGATGGGTTCCGGGTTCCCGGGTCCGGGGTCTTAAGGCTGCGGACCTGGGTCCGGGGTCCGAGATCTTGAGGCTGCAGTCCAGGGTCCGGGATCTTGAGGCTGTGGTCCGGGGTCCAAGGTCTTGAGGCTGCTGACTGTGGTCCGGAGACTTGAGGCTGTGGTCCAGGGTCTGGAGGCTACGGTCCGGGGTCCGGGGTCCTGAAGCTGTGGTCCTGGGTCCGGGGTCTTGTGGCTGCTGGTTGGGGTCTAGGGTCAGTGGTCTTAAGGCTGCTGTCTTGACTCCGGGGTCCGGGATCTTAAGGCTGCAGTCTGGAGTCTGGGGTCCAGGGTCTTGAGGCTGCATCCGGCGTCTGGGGTCTTGAGGCTGTGGTCCGGGGTCTTGCAGCTGCCAGCTGAGGTACAGGGTCCAGGGTCTTGCGGTTAAGGTCTGGGGTCCGGGGTCTTGAGGCTGCGGTATGGCGTCCGGGGTCTTGCAGCTGTGGTCTGGGGTCCGGGGTCTTGGGGCTGTGGTCTGGGGTCTGTGGTCTTGAGGCTGCTGTCCGGGGTCTGGGGTCTTGAGGCTGTTGTCTGGGGTCCGGGGTCTTGAAGCTGCGGTGCGGGGTCCGGGGTCATGCAGCTGCAGTCTGGGGTCTGGGGTTCAGGGTCTTGAGGCTGCAGGCAGGGGTACGGGGTCTTAAGGCTGGGGTCCAGGGTCCGGGGTCTTGAGGCTGCAGTCCGGAGTCTTGAGGCTGTGGTCCAGGGTCCAGGGTCTTGAGGCTGCGGTCCGGGGCCCAGGGTTTTGAGGCTGTGGTCTGGGGTCTTGAGGCTGCAGTCTGGGGTCTTGAGGCTGCGGTCCGGGGTCTGGGGTCTTGCGGCTGCAGGCTGAGGTCTGGGGTCCGGGGTCCAGGGTCTTGAGGCTGCAGGCAGGGGTCTGGGATCTTGAGGCTGCAGTCCAGGGTCTTGAGGCTGCGGTCTGGGGTCCGGGGTCTTGGGGCTGTGGTCCAGGGTCTTGAGACTGCGATCCGGGGTCCGGGGTCTTGAGGCTGCGGTCCGGGGTCCAGGGTCTTGAGGCTGCGGTCCGGGTTCTGGGGGCTTGAGGCTGCCAGCTGGGTTCCAGGTTCCAGGGTCCGGGGTCTTAAGGCTGCGGTCCTGGGTCCAGGGTACGGGGTCTTGAGGCTGCGGTCCGGGGTCTGGGGTCTTGCGGCTGCAGGCTGAGGTCTGGGGTCCGGGGTCCAGGGTCTTGAGGCTGCAGGCAGGGTTCTGGGGTCTGGGGTCCAGAGTCTGGGGTCTTGAGGCTGCAGGCTGGGGTCCAGGGTCCGGGGTCTTGAGGCTGTGGTCCAGGGTCCAGGGTCTTGAGGCTGCGGTCCGGGGTCCGGGGTCTTGAGGCTGTGGTCTGGGGTCTTGAGGCTGCCGGCTGAGGTCCGGGGTCCAGGGTCCACGGTCTTGAGGTTGCGGTCTGGGGTATGGGGTCTTGAGACTGCAGTCTGGGGTCTTGAGGCTGCGGTCCGGGATCTGGGGTCTTGCGGCTGCAGGCTGAGGTCTGGGGTCTGGGGTCCAGGGTCTTGAGGCTGCAGGCAGGGGTCTGGGTCTGGGGTCCAGAGTCCGGGGTCTTGAGGCTGCAGGCAGGGGTCTGGGGTCCGAGATCTTGACCCTGGGGTCTGGGGTCCAGAGTCCGGGGTCTTGAGGCTACAGGCTGGGGTCCAGGGTCCGGGGTCTTGAGGCTGTGGTCCAGGGTCCAGGGTCTTGAGGCTGCGGTCCGGGGTCTTGAGGCTGCAGGCTGGGGTCTGTGGTCCGGGGTCCGGGGTCTTGAGGCTACGGTCCGGGGTCTGGGGTGTTGAGGTTGCAGTCCGGGGTCCGGGGTCTTGAGGCTGCGGTCTGGGGTCCGGGATCTTGAGGCTGCAGTCCAGGGTCCAGGTTCTTGAGGCTGCTGGCTGGGGTCCAGGGTCCGGAGTCTTGATGCTGCAGTCTCGGGTCCGGGAACTTGAGGCTGCAGGCTGGGGTCCGGGGTCCAGGGTCTTGAGGCTGCGGTCCGGGGTCCGGGGTCTTGAGGCTGCGGTCTGGGGTGCAGGGTCTTGAGGCTGCGGTCCGGGTTCTGGGGGCTTGAGGCTGCCGGCTGGGTTCCAGGTTCCAGGGTCCGGGGTCTTAAGGCTGCGGTCCTGGGTCCAGGGTCCGGGATCTTGAGGCTGCGGTCCGGGGTCAGGGGTCCTGAGGCTGTGCTCCGGTGTCCGGGGTCTTGAGGCTACGGTCCGGGGTCTGTGGTCTTGAGGCTGCTGGCTGGGTACCGGGTTCCAGGGTCCGGGATCTTAAGGCTGCAGACCTGGGTCCGGGGTCCGAGATCTTGAGGCTGCAGTCCAGAGTCCGGGGTCTTGATGCTGCAGTTGGGGGTCCAGGGTTTTGAGGCTGCGGTCTGTGGTCGGCGTCTTGAGGCTGCAGTCCGGAGTCTTGAGGCTGCGGTCCAGGGTCCAGGGTCTTGAGGCTGCGGTCCGGGGTGTTGAGGCTGCAGTCTGGGGTCGAGGGTGTTGAGTCTGCGGTTCAGGGTCTTGAGGCTGCCAGCTGGGGTCCAGGGTCTGGGGTCTTGAGGCTACATTCCGGGGTCAAGATCTTGAGGCTGCAGGCTGGGGTCTGTGGTCCAGGGTCCGGGGTCTTGAGGCTACGGTCCGGGGTCTGGGGTCTTGAGGTTGCAGTCCAGGGTCCGGTGTCTTGAGGCGGCCAGCTGGGATCCAGGGTCCGGGGTCTTGAGGCTGCAGTCCAGGGTCCAGGGTCTGGAGGCTACGGTCTGTGGTCCAGGGTCCTGAAGCTGTGGTCCAGGGTCTGTGGTCTTATGGCTGCTGTCCTTGCTCCGGGGTCCGGGGTCTTGAGGCTGCGGTCTGGAGTCTGGGGTCCAGGGTCTTGAGGCTGCAATCCGGCATCTGGGGTCTTGAGGCTGCGGTCCGGGGTCTTGTGGCTGCCAGCTGAGGTACAGGGTCCAGGGTCTTGAGGTTAAGGTCTGGGGTCCGGGGTCTTGAGGCTGTGGTCCGGGGTCTGGGGTCTTGAGGCTGTTGTCTGGGGTCCAGGGTCTTGAAGCTGCGGTGTGGGGTCCAGGGTCTGGGGTCTTGAGGTTGCAATCTGGGGTGCAGGGTCCTGAGGCTGCGGTCCGGGGTCTGGGGTCTTGAGGCGGCTGGCTGGGGTCCAGGGTCCGGGGTCTTGAGGCTGCCAGCTGGGTTCCGGGTTCCCGGGTCCTGGGTCTTAAGGCTGCGGTCCGGGGTCTGGGATCTTGAGGCTGCAGTCCAGGGTCTTGAGACTGCGGTCTGTGGTCCAGGGTCTTGAGGCTACGGTCTGGGGTCCGGGGTCTTGGGGCTGCGGTCCAGGGTCTTGGGGCTGCAGTCCAGGGCCTTGAGGCCGGGGTCCGGGGTCTTGAGGCTGCGGTCCGGGGTCCAGGGTCTTGAGGCTGCGGTCTGTGGTCCAGAGTCTTGAGGCTGCGGTCCGGGGTCTGGAGGCTACGGTCCGGGGTCCGGGGTCCTGGGTCCTGGGTCCGGGGTCTTGTGGCTGCCGGTTGGGGTCCAGGGTCCGTGGTATTAAGGCTGCTGTTCTGGCTCTGGGGTCCGAGGTCTTGAGGCTGCGGTCTGGAGTCTGGGGTCCAGGGTCTTGAGGCTGCAATCCGGGGTCTGGGGTCTTGAGGCTGTGGTCCGGGGTCTTGCAGCTGCCGGCTGAGGTATAGAGTCCAGGGTCTTGCGGTTAAGGTCTGGGGTCCGGGGTCTTGAGACTGCGGTATGGGGTCCGGGGTCTTGAGACTGCGGTATGAGGTCCGGGGTCTTGCGGCTGTGGTCTGGGGTCCGGGGTCTTGGGGCTGCGGTCTGGGGTCTGTGGTCTTGAGGCTGCTGTCCGGGGTCTGGGGTCTTGAGGCTGTTGTCTGGGGTCCGGGGTCTTGAAGCTGCGGTGCAAGGTCCGGGTTCATGCGGCTGCAGGCTGGGGTCCAGGGTCCGGGGTCCTGAGGCTGCAGACTGGGGTACGGGGTCCGGGCTCTTGTGGCTGCGGTCTGGGGTCCGGGGTCTTGAGGCTGTGGTCTGGAGTCCAAGGTCTTGAGGCTGCGGTCCAGGGTCCGGGATCTTGAGGCTGCTGTCCAGTGTCTTGAGGCTGCCGGCTGGGGTCCAGGTTCCGGAGTCTTGAGGCTGCAGTCCCGGGTCCAGGAACTTGAGGCTGTAGGATGGGGTCCAGGTTCCAGGGTCTTGAGGCTGCGGTCCGGAGTCCGGGGTCCGGGGTCTTGTGGCTGCTGGCTGGGTTCCGGGTTCCAGGGTCTGGGGTCTTAAGGCAGCAGTCCTGGGTCCGGGGTCCGGGATTTTGAGGCTGCGGTCCAGGATCCAGGGTCTTCAGGCTGCGGTCTGGAGTCCGGGGTCCAGGGTCTTGAGGCTGCAGTCCGGGGTCTGGGGTCTTGAGGCTGCAGTCCGGGGTATTGCAGCTGCCGGCTGAGGTCCAGGGTCCAGGGTCTTGAGGTTGTGGTCTGGGGTCCGGGGTCTTGAGGCTGCGGTACGGGGTCCGGGGTCTTAAGGCTGCGGTCTGGGGTCCGGGATCTTGAGGCTGTAGTCCGGGGACTGGGGTTTTGAGGCTGTGGTCTGTGGTCCGGGGTCTTGAAGCTGCGGTGCGGGGTCCGGGGTCATGCGGCTGCAGGCTGGGGTCTGGGATCCGGAGTTCAGGGTCTTGAGGCTGCAGGCAGGGGTCTGGGGTCCGGGGTCTTGAGGCTAAGGTCTGGGGTCTGGGGTCTTGAGCCTGGGGTCTGGGGTCCAGGGTCTTGAGCCTGGGGTCTGGGGTCCAGGGTCTTGAGGCTGGCGTCTGGGGTCCGGGGTCTTGAGGCTGGGGTCTGGGGTCTGGGGTCTAGGGTCTTGAGTCTGCAGGCAAGAGTCTGGGGTCTGGGTTCTTGAGACTAGGGTCTAGGGTCCGGGGTCTTGACCCTGGGGTCTGGGATCCAGGGTCTTGAGGCTGGGGTCTGGGGTCCAACGTCTTGAGGCTGTGGTCCGGGGTCCAGGGTCTTGAGGCGGCAGTCCGGGGACTTGAGTCTGGGGTCTGGGGTCTTGAGGCTGCGGTCCAGGATCTTGCGGCTGCCGGCTGAGGTCCATGGTTAAGGGTCCAGGGTCTTGAGGTTGCGGTTTGGGGTCCGAGGTCTTGAGGTTGCAGTCTGGGGTCTGGTGTCTTGAGGCTGCTGTACGGGGTCTGGGGTCCGGGGTCCAGGGTCTTGAGGCTGCAGGCAGGGGTCTGGGGTCTGGAGTCTTGAGACTGGGGTCTGGGGTCCGGGGTCTTGACCCTGGGGTCTGGGGTCTGGGGTCTTGAGGCTGGGGTCTGGGGTCCAGGGTCTTGAGGCTGGGGTCTGGGGTCCACGGTCCAGGGTCTTGAGGCTGCGGTCCGGTGTCTTGAGGCTGCGGTCTGGTGTCCGGGGTCCGGGGTCCAGGGTCTTGATGCTGGAGCCCAGGGTCCAGGGTCTTAAGGCTGCAGTCCAGGGTCTTGAGGCTGCGTTCTGGGGTCCGAGGTCTTGAGGCTGCAGTCCGGTGTCTTGAGGCTGCGGTCTGGTGTCTTGAGGCTGCAGTCTGGTGTCCGGGGTCCGGGGACTTGATGCTGGAGTCCAGGGTCCGGGGTCTTGAGGCTGCAGACTGGGGTCCGGGGTCCGGGGTCTTGAGGCTGCAGTCTGGGGTCCAGGGTTTTGAGGCTGCGGTCCAGGGTCCGGGGCCTTGAGGCTGCAGTCCAGGGTCTTGAGGCTGCTGGCTGGGGTCCAGGATCCAGAGTCTTGAGGCTGCAGTCCGGGGTCTTGAGGCTGTGGTCTGGGGGTCGGGGTCTTGAGGCTGTGGTCCGGGGTCCTGGGTCTTGAGGCTGTGGTCCAGAGTCCGGGGTCTTGAAGCTGCCGGCTGAGGTCCAGGGTCCGGGGTCTTGATGCTGCAGTCCGGGGTCCGGGGTCTCGAGGCTGCAGTCTGGAGTCCGGGGTCCGGGGTCTTGAGGCTGCGGTCCAGAGTCCGGGGTCTTGAGGCTGCAGTCTGGGGTTCTGGGTCTTGAGGCTGCAGTCTGGGGCCCAGTGTCTTGAGGCTGCAGGCTGGGGTCCGGGTTCCAGGGTCTGGTGTCTTAAGGCTGCGGTTCAGGCTCCGGGGTTTTGAGGCTGCGGTCTGGGGTTTGGGGTCTTGAGGCTGCGGTCTGGGGTCCGAGGTCTTGAGGCTGAAGTCCGGAGTCCGGGGTCCGGGGTCTTGCGACTGCGGTCCAGGGTCTGGGGTCTTGAGGCTGCAGTCTGGGGTTCTGGGTCTTGAGGCTGCAGTCTGGGGTCCAGTGTCTTGAGGCTGTGGTCTGGGGTCTTGAGGCTGCAGTCTGGGGTCCAGGGTCTTGAGGCTGCGGTCCGGGGTCCTGAGTCTTGAGGCTACGGTATGGGGCCCAGCATCTTGAGGCTACCGTCCGGGGTCTTAAGGCTGCATTCTGGGGTCCGGGGTCTTGAGGCTACGGTCTGAGGTCCGGGGTCTTGAGGCTGCACTCTGGGGTTCTGGGTCTTGAGGCTGCAGTCTGGGGTCCAGTGTCTTGAGGCTGTGGTCTGGGGTCTTGAGGCTGCAGTCTGGGGTCCAGGGTCTTGAGGCTGCAGGCTGGGGGCCGGGTTCCAAGGTCTGGTGTCTTAAGGCTGCGGTCCGGGGTCTTGAGGCTGCGGTCTGGGGTTCGGGGTCTTGAGGCTGCGGTCTGGGGTTCAGGGTCTTGAGGCTGCGGTCCAGGGTCCTGGGTCTTGAGGCTACGGTCTGGGGCCCAGCATCTTGAGGCTACCATCCGGGGTCTTAAGGCTGCATTCTGGGGTCCGGGGTCTTGAGGCTACGGTCTGAGGTCCGGGGTCCTGAGGCTGCGGTACAGGGTCCGGGGTCTTGAAGCTGCGGTCTGGGGTCCAGGGTCTTGAGGTTGCGGTCCGTGGTCCAGGGTCTTGAGACTACGGTCTGTGGTCTGAGGTCTTGAGGCTGTGGTCCAGGGTCCAGGGTCTTGAGGCTGCGGTCTGGTGTCCGGGGTCCGAGGTCTTGAGGCTGAAGTCTGGGGTCTGGGGTCTTGAGGCCGCAGGCTGCAGTCTGGGGTCCGGGGTCTTGAGGCTGCGGTACGGGGTCGGGAGTCTTGATGCTGCGGTCCAGGGTTCGGGGTCTTGAGGCTGCCGGCTGAGGTCCGGGGCCAAGGAATGCCTCGCCCCAACCAGCACATATATAGTACATGTATACAGGTTCTATATTTATGGTAAAGATGAATATAAAGCAAAATATAACAAAAGTGTATATCTTCTAGTAATTCTCTGAGCATTTCGTGTGTTTTTTTTTGGTATCTTGTTTCACCAAGGGAATACTGTATATATGTCATAAACTTCCTTTGGAACAAAACTAAATAAAAGTGCTTCTAATGATTTAAATAAAATGAATGTATTTGCTAATTACTACCACATGATAAAAGTCAGTCTAATCTAGCAAGCACTAGGCATTTCTTACTGAATTGGAATTAACCAATTTGCATAATTGTAAAGTACCTTAGCATCTAAACAATTGTGTATAAATTGGACACAATTGGTAATATATTATACAGTTCTCTAACTTACATAGCTATTGTGTTGACCTGCTGGGGTTCAGATTGCAACAGTGGAGTAAATAAATGTTCCTATTTATTTAGTCCCTCATTGCAAACTGATTTGAATTTAGATATTTTAAAAATGATTTTGATGTGTTTAGATGCACGTGTTAGATTTTTGCCTTATTCGGTACAGCTTGAATTGAAGTTTAAATGCACAAATTAGACCATGGGAATCTAGCTAAGACATTGCTTCAGAATTCATCTAATTTTGTTAAATGTATTCCCAAATCAATTTACTTTCTGTCAGGAATAAATTGAAGTAAAAATGCTCTTCATTTACATTGGCAATATACAGTCTTGGGGAGATGTTAAGTCATTGCTAACTTATAAACAACTTAAGTGAAACATTGCGGAATTCCCTGGATCTCTCAAATTTGCTAAGTGATATATCACAGCAGAATGTTGGAACTGGTGAAACTTATTGTGATCTATTATTAAAGATTACTCTTACTTGGCACATGTTCATCGAAGCATTGGATTTTTGTCAAATCAAATTAGTGAGGATTCTGCTGGACAGCCTGCCAAATGTTGCCACACTTCCAGCACCAACATAGCATGCCCACAACTCATACATCTTTGAATATGAGAGGAACCTGGAACACCCACACACGCAGTCATGAGGAGAATGTACAAATTTCTCACAGGCACTGGCAGGAGTTGAACCCTGGTCGGTAATCGCTGGCACTATAAAGCGATATGCTAATAGCCACACTGCTTGCCAGCCCGTACCATGTCTGCAGGTCAAGGACATTAAGTGAACTGAACACTGCACCTTGGCTCCAGAATAACACTGTTTCATTGGTGGTATTCATGTATGATTGAATGACAGTTAAACTTGAACTTCAGTTGTAGGGCAAGTTCCAGCTGTTGTGGTCGATGTTCTGCTGCTGTAGGGCTGTAAGCAGTTAAGATATAAATTAAAAGCAGAACCACATAAGTAGCAAGCACTGAATTGGCATAGGATCAATAAGATTGGAGAGATTAATCAAAAATGAGAAAGGCTGAAAGACTGATGTGGGTGAAATGGGTTTCAACAGCACTAATGCCATGATGAAGGAAAGAGGAAGCTACTCCATTGGGATGAGCTTCATTTGGTAAGATTTTAAGCTAAGTTATTGAGGGAGAGATTTGAAGGAAGTTTTTAAAGATTAAAGAAAGAATACAGTGTAGTAAATTTGTCAACAAGTGACAGGATGTGCATATGCGTATTTCTAACTAGAAGTAAAAATAGTACAAAGACAAAATTTGAAGGCTCTTTATCAAAATGCATAAAGCATTCTTAACATGGTAGATGAAATAATGGTTCAGATACAAACAAATGAGTATGATTATGCGACATTACAGAGGTGTTACAAAGTGAAGGAGGCTGAATATTCTTAGATACTAGTACAAGAAGTAGGTAAATTAAAAATGGAAGCATATAAAAAAGGAATCATGGCTCAGCAAATCCAGAAGGTCAATTAAGTTGGAGTAAGGACCAGAAAATATTGGTGAAAGTTGCCCACCAATGAAGTCTTAATGAAAGGCACGGCATGAATGAATAAATTAAAAACGCAAACACGAGGAATTCTGCAGTTGCTGTAAATTCAAGCAACACACGTCAAAGTTGATTGTGAACGTAGCAGACCCTTCGTCAGGACTAACTGAAAGAAGAGCTAGTAAGAGATTTGAAAGTGGGGGGGGGAGGGGAGATCCAAAATGATAGGAGAAGACAGGAGGGGGAGGGATGGAGCCAAGAGCTGGACAGGTGATTGGCAAAAGGGATAAGAGAGGATCATGGGACAGGAGGTCCGGGAAGAAAGACAAGGGGGGGGGACCCAGAGGATGGGCAACGGGTATATTCAGAGGGACAGAGGGAGAAAAAGGAGAGTGAGAGAAAGAATGTGTGTATAATGTGTGTATATGTGTGCCTCCTGTCCCATGATCCTCTCATGTCTTTTCCTATCATTTTGGATCTCCCCCTCCCCCTCCCACTTTCAAATCTCTTACTAGCTCTTCTTTCAGTTAGTCCTGACGAAGGGTCTCGGCCCGAAACGTCGACTGTACCTCTTCCTAGAGATGTTGCCTGGCCTGCTGCATTCACCAGCAACTTTGATGTGTGTTCCTTGAAGAAATTAAAGGTGCATGTACCAAGTTTATTACAATAGGCAGAGACAATTTTAATCTACTCGAGTGTGGTCAAACCAAATTAGCAATAATAGTTGAAAAGGGGTACATCTCGGCATATGCTTGTGTATTTCACTTTACAGGAGTTTAAGAGAGAAATACACTAATTGTTAGTTAATTGTAAGTTGATTGGCTAAGTACCAATTAAAAATAAGGCAGGGTCAAGTAGTGGCCATTCTGAGAGTGAACCAATGGAAGAGTGGGGAGCTGAGTTTTTGGCATGAAGAGGCTTGTGTTGAGATTGAGAATGAATCTTTAGAAGGACTTTGGTGATGACGCCAGATAAAGTTTTATATTGCTGCTGCTCCTTACTACTTGATTAATTGTAAGCATGATAGTAGTTAGGGCAGTGGAATACTGCTCCTTCAAGATGACCTCATGGTCTCCCTGATGATGACTACATCTGTGGAAAATGCACCCAGGTCCAGCTCCTGGCAGACTGGGTCAAGGAACTAGAGCTGGGTTTGGATATACCCAGGATTATACAGGAACTGAGACCTCTAAGTACTTCTGCAGACACTGTGCTTCCTCAACATTACCTGCCCCTCCACCTATCTTCGTATCATCTGCAAGCTTGGCCAGGAACCCATCAATTCCTTCATCCAGATTATTGACATATAACACGAAAAGAAGTGGTCCCAACACCAATCCTTGCAGAACACCACTAGTCGCCAGCAGCCAACCAGAAAAGGCCTCCTTTATTCCGATGCTTTTCCTCCTGCCAGTCAGCCAATCTTCTATGCTAGTATCTTTCCTGTATTACCATGGGATCTTGTTAAGCAACCTCATGTGTGGCACCTTGTCAAAGGCCTTCTGAAAATCCAAATAAACAACATCCACAGATTCTTATTTATCTATCCTGCTTGTTATTTCCTCAAAGGATTCCAATAGGTATGTCAGGCAAGATTTCCATTTAAGGAAATTATGCTATTTTGTCATGTGCCCCCAAATATCCCAAAACCTCATCATTAATAATAGACTGCAACATCTTTCCAACCACTGAGATCAGGCTAGCTGGCCTATAATTTCCTTTCTTCTGCCTCCTTAAAAAGTACAGTGACATTTGCAAATTTCCAGTCCTCTGGAGTCATTCCAGAATCTAGTGATTCTTGAAAGATCATTACTAATGCCTGGACAATCTCTTCAGCTACCTCTTTCAGAACCCTAGTTCTATAGCCTGTCTGCTCCAGGGAACTTATCTATCTTCAGACTTTTCAGCTTCCCAAGCACCTTCTCCTTAGAAATCTCAATGACACTCACTTCTGTCCCCTGACACTCTCACATTTCTGGCATTCTAGTAATGTCTTCCACAATGAAGACTGATGCAAAATTACTATTATGTTTGTTAGTCATTTCTTTGTCCCTGTTACTACCTTTCAGCTTCATTTTCCAGTGGTCCAATATTCATTCTCTTCTCCCTTGCTCTGTACCGTATATCTGGAAAAAAACTTTTGTATTTTCTTTTATATTATTGCCTAGCTTACCTTCATATTTCCCTCCCCAACCCCCCCCCCCCCGCACTTTCCATGTTCCACAGGGATCGATCCCTACATGACTCACTTGTCCCTCCCCACTGATCTGCCTCATGGTACTTGTCCTTGCAAGCGGAACAAGTGCCACACTTCCCCCTACACCTCCTCCCTCACTACCATTCAGGGGCCCCAAACAGTCCTTACAGGTGAGGCGACATGTCACCTGTGAGTCTTTTGGGGTCATCTGTGGTATCCAATGCTCCCAGTGTGGTCTCCTGTATATCGGTGAGACCCGACATAGATGGGAGAGTGCTTCACCAAGCATCTATGCTCTGTCTGCCAGATAAAGTGGGATCTCCTTGTAGCTACCCATTTCAATTCCACTTCCCATTCCAATATGTCAGTCAATGGCTTCCTCTACTGCTGTGATGAAGCCACACTCAGGTTGGAAGCGCAACACCTTAGATCCCTTCTGGGTAACCTCCAACCTGATGGCATGAGCATCGATTTCTCAGATATGGGGTAATTACCCACCCCACCCACCCCCAACTTTCACCTCCATCATTTTATCTTTTTACCTGCTCATCTTCCCCCTCTGGTACAAATCGAAAAGGAGGAGGTCCTTGCTGTCTTGAGGAAAATTAAAGTGGATAAGTCCCCAGGACCTGACAGGGTGTTCCCTCGGACCTTGAAGGAGACTAGTGTTGAAATTGCAGGGGCCCTGGCAGAAATATTTAAAATGTCGCTGTCTACAGGTGAGGTGCCGGAGGATTGGAGAGTGGCTCATGTTGTTCTGTTGTTTAAAAAAGGTTCGAAAAGTAACCCGGGAAATTATAGGCCGGTAAGTTTAACGTCGGTAGTAGGTAAGTTATTGGAGGGAGTACTAAGAGACAGAATCTACAAGCATTTGGATAGACAGGGACTTATTAGGGAGAGTCAACATGGCTTTGTGCCTGGTAGGTCATGTTTGACCAATCTATTGGAGTTTTTCGAGGAGGTTACCGGGAAAGTGGATGAAGGGAAGGCAGTGGATATTGTCTACATGGACTTCAGTAAGGCCTTTGACAAGGTCCTGTATGGGAGGTTAGTTAGGAAAATTCAGTCGCTGGGTATACATGGAGAGGTGGTAAATTGGATTAGATGTTGGCTCAATGGAAGAAGCCAAAGAGTGGTAATAGAGAATTGCTTCTCCGAGTGGAGGCCTGTGAGTAGTGGTGTGCCACAGGGATCAGTGCTGGGTCCATTGTTATTTGTCACGGTGGTGGGGAAACTGCTGGAGTCAGTTATCAAGGATGTGATAACAGCACATTTGGAAAGCGGTGAAATGATCGGACAAAGTCAGCATGGATTTGTGAAAGGAAAATCATGTCTGACGAATCTCATAGAATTTTTTGAGGATGTAACTAGTAGAGTGGATAGGGGAGAACCAGTGGATGTGGTATATTTGGATTTTCAGAAGGCTTTTGACAAGGTCCCACACAGGAGATTAGTGTGCAAACTTAAAGCACACGGTATTGGGGGTAAGGTATTGGTGTGGGTGGAGAGTTGGTTAGCAGACAGGAAGCAAAGAGTGCGAATAAACGGGACCTTTTCAGAATGGCAGGCGGTGACTAGTGGGGTACCGCAAGGCTCAGTGCTGGGACCCCAGTTGTTTACAATATATATTAATGACTTGGATGAGGGAATTAAATGCAGCATCTCCAAGTTTGCGGATGACACGAAGCTGGGTGGCAGTGTTAGCTGTGAGGAGGATGCTAAGAGGATGCAGGGTGACTTGGATAGGTTGGGTGAGTGGGCAAATTCATGGCAGATGCAATTTAATGTGGATAAATGTGAAGTTATCCACTTTGGTGGCAAAAATAGGAAAATAGATTATTATCTGAATGGTGGCCGATTAGGAAAAGGGGAGGTGCAACGAGACCTGGGTGTCATTATACACCAGTCATTGAAAGTGGGCATGCAGGTACAGCAGGCGGTGAAAAAGGCGAATGGTATGCTGGCATTTATAGCGAGAGGATTTGAGTACAGGAGCAGGGAGGTACTACTGCAGTTGTACAAGGCCTTGGTGAGACCACACCTGGAGTATTGTGTGCAGTTTTGGTCCCCTAATCTGAGGAAAGACATCCTTGCCATAGAGGGAGTACAGAGAAGGTTCACCAGATTGATTCCTGGGATGGCAGGACTTTCATATGAAGAAAGACTGGATGAACTGGGCTTGTACTCGTTGGAATTTAGAAAATTGAGGGGGGATCTGATTGAAACGTATAAGATCCTAAAGGGATTGGACAGGCTAGATGCAGGAAGATTGTTCCCGATGTTGGGGAAGTCCAGAACGAGGGGTCACAGTTTGAGGATAGAGGGGAAGCCTTTTAGGACCGAGATTAGGAAAAACTTCTTCACACAGAGAGTGGTGAATCTGTGGAATTCTCTGCCACAGGAAACAGTTGAGGCCAGTTCATTGGCTATATTTAAGAGGGAGTTAGATATGGCCCTTGTGGCTACGGGGGTCAGGGGGTATGGAGGGAAGGCTGGGGTGGTGTTCTGAGTTGGATGATCAGCCATGATCATAATAAATGGCGGTGCAGGCTCGAAGGGCCGAATGGCCTACTCCTGCACCTATTTTCTATGTTTCTATGTTTCTATCTATATCAATGATCTGGATGATAATGTGGTAAATTGGATCAGCAAATTTGCTGATGATACAAAGATTGGAGGTGTAGTAGACAGTGAGGGAGGTTTTCAGAGCCTGCAGAGGGATTTGGACCAGCTGGAAAAATGGGCTGAAAAATGGCAGATGGAGTTTAATACAGACAAGTGTGAGGTATTGCATGTTGGAAGGACAAACCAAGGTAGAACATACAGGGTTAATGGTAAGGCACTGAGGAGTGCAGTAGAACAGAGGGACCTGGGAATACAGATACAAAATTCCCTAAAAGTGGCGTCACAGGTAGATAGGGTTGTAAAGAGAGCTTTTGGTACATTAGCCTTTATTAATCAAAGTATTGAGTATAAGAGCTGGAATGTTATGATGAGGTTGTATAAGGCATTGGTGAGGCCGAATCTGGAGTATTGTGTTCAGTTTTGGTCACCAAATTACAGGAAGGATATAAATAAGGTTGAAAGAGTGCAGACCGGGACTTGAGAAACTCAGTTACGGAGAAAGGTTGAATAGGTTAGGACTTTATTCCCTGGAGCCTAGAAGAATGACGGGAGATTTGATAGAGGTATATAAAATTATGATGGGTATAGATAGGGTGAATGCAAGCAGGCTTTTTCCACTGAGGCAAGGGGAGAAAAAAACCAGAGGACATGGGTTAAGGGTGAGGGGGGAAAAGTTTAAAGGGAACATTAGTGGGGGCTTCTTCACACAGAGAGTGGTGGGAGTATGGAATGAGCTGCCAGACGAGGTGGTAAATGCGGGTTCTTTTTTAACATTTAAGAATAAATTGGACAGATACATGGATGGGAGGTGCATGGAGGGATATGGTCCGTGTGCAGGTCAGTGGGACTAGGCAGAAAATGGTTCGGCACAGCCAAGAAGGGCCAAAAGGCCTGTTTCTGTGCTGTAGGTTCTATGGTTCTATGGTGGTCCACCCCCTTCCAATTCCTCCATGGTCTTCTATCCTCTCCAATTAGATTCCCCCTTCACCTGCTCTTTATCTCTTTCACCAATCAACTTTGTAGCTCTTTACTTCCCCGGCACCCTCTCTGAGTTTCACTTATCAACTACCACCTTGTACTTCTTCCTCCCCTCCCCCCACCTCTTACTCTGCCTTCACCCCTTCCTTCCAATCCTGAAAAAGGGATTCATCTCAGAACATTGATTATTTACTCCTTTCCATAGATGCTGCCTGGCCTGCTGAGTTCCTCCAGCATTTTTGAAATCTCTTTTTGGGTTTTTTAGTTGGCTTTGGTTGGTTTTTAAGGACTTCCCAATCCTCTAACTTCCCACTATTTTTTCTATATTATATGCCCTCACTTTTACTTTTATGCTGTCTTTGACTTCCCTTGTCAGCCACGGTTGCTTCCTCCCTTTAGAATACTTCTTCATCTTTGGAATGTCTTTTTCCTGCACCTTCCAAATTGCTCCCAGAAACTCCAGCCATTGCTGTCCTGACAAACATCCCTGCCACTGTCCCTTTCCAATCAACTTAGGCCAGCTGCTCTCTCATGGCTCTTTAATTCCCTTTACTGCACTGTAATACTGATACATTCAATTTTAGCTTCTCCTTCTCAAACTGCAGGGTGAATTCGATCATATTATGATCACTACCTCCTAAGACTTCCTTTACTTTAAGCTCCCTAATCAAATCTGGGTCATTAGATAACACCCAGTCCACAATTTCTGTTCCCTTAGTGGGCACTGTTCTGAAAAGCCATCTTGTAGGCATCTACAAATTCTCTTCTCAACACCAACCTGATTTTCCCAATCTAATTCCATATTGAAATTCCCCATGACTATCGCAACATTGCACTTTTTACATATCTTTTTTATCTCCTGTTGTAATTTGTAGTCGACATCTTGGCTATGGTTTGGAGTCCTGTATATACTGTAACTCCCATCAGTGTTTTTTACCCTTGCAGTTTCTTAACTCTACCCAAAAGAATTCCATAATTTCTGATCCTATGTCACCTCTTTATAAGGCTTTGATTTAATCAAATATAACACCTTCAGTCCTGTATTCATCACCCTTTTTAATTTTGGCCCCTGTTATACTTTAACTCATCCCAGTGAATGCAATTTTGCCCTATCATCTGCCTGTACTTCCTCTGCACTCCACTCTGAAAGCCAAGGATATTTCAGACCAGCTGCAGAAAATTCTTAAGGGGTAGGGTGAACAGCCAGAGGAAGTGGTTGAAGCAGGTCCAAAAGCATCATTTTTCAAAGCATTTGGATAGGTATGGCTAGAGGGATATGTGCCAAACATAGGAAATTGGGACTAACTACATGGAAGACTAATTCATGTCACGTATAAATAATGATTTTAGAAACAGACTCAATGAAAAGTCTATGAATTTTGGAAATCTTAAAGAAAATATTGATGGAAAGACTTGTAAGGTAGCAGTTTGAGTGGAAAAGAAAGCATGTGAAAATTTCATATCCGATTAATGGTCATTGATGTGAAATGTTAACTGTTTCTCTCTTCACAGATGTTAACTGACATACTGAGTACCTCCACAATTTTATGTTTTTATTTGGGCACAGTTAGTATGGACTTGTAAAAGGCAAATGATGTTTGAGAAATCTATTTTTTAAAGTTGTAACTAGGAGAATAAATTACGGGGAGTTAGAGGGTATGGTGTACTTCGACTTTCAGAAGAGGCTAAACGAAGTTTAGAAAATATAAGATTGGATGTGGACAAATCACAAACAAGAGAAAATCTGCAACACAAACAAAATGCTAGAGCCAGGCAGCATCTATGGAAAAGAGTAAACAGTCAACGTTTCAGGTCAAGACCTTTCATCAGATTGGAAGTTGGTACGGATTTGATTATTGGTTGTGAGTTCACCATCTGTCAGTGATTTGAATGTGGAGACCAGGGGTAATATCTGCAAATTTGCTAAGGATGCATTATTGTGTGGCCATGTAAGTTGTGAGGAGAGTGTTAAAGGCTTCAGAATCACATAGACAGATGAAGCAAGCAGGCCAGGACTTGCAGGTAGAATATAATACTACAAAAACAGAAGACCCTACATTGGTAGTAATAGGAGAAAAGTGAAGTATTTTTATTAAGTGGTTTGAGATTGAAAGGTATTAATTTTCAGATGTCTTTATCCACTAAACACTGAAAACTAAGGTACATTAGCCTTAATTACAAGAAGATTTGGACACAAGAGTAAACATGTTTTGCTGCAATTATAAAGCGAGTCTGAGCTGCATCAGGAATATTGTGTTCAGCTCTAGTCTTCCTGCATAAATACAGATATAACTACAAAAGAGAGGATGCAATAAAAATTCACTTGAATAACTCCTGGGATTGAGTGTCCATCCATTGAGGAGAAGTTAAGTACAGTGCCTCTACTGTCTAGTGTTTAAAAGAAAGAACTGTGATCTCAATAAAACATACAAGATTCTTACAAAGCTTGAAAAGGATAAATGCGGAGATGCTGCCTCCCTTGACCAGGATTGCAATCTAATGATAAAGGGTCAACTACTCAGAAGAGAGATTCGAACAAGTTTCTTCATTCTGAGGGTAGTGAATCTTTGCAGTTCTTTACCCAGCAATGTCATCAAGTATCCTACCCATCCTGCTCATGGACTGTTAGTTCCATTCCCAACAGGGAGGAGGCTACATAGCATCCACACTAGGACCACCAGACTCAAGAATAGTTACTTTCACTAAGCCACAAGGCTGATGAACATCTCCACCCACTAATCCACCATGCCACAGTCCCCACAACCGCTACTTTATCATTTCCTGTCAAAGTCACCTTATGTGCAAACACTGCTGTACCAAGCTTAACTTTACTGTAAATCCAGTACATATCATCAATCTATGTATATCAGCTATCTTATGTATTAATTGTGTTTTTATTATCGTGTTCTTTACCTTAGTTTAGTTTTTATATATTGCATCAGATCCAGAGTAACAATTATTTTGTTCTCCTTTACACCTGTATACTGGAGATGACATCAAACAATCTTAAAGATAGTTTTGTAGGTTCAGTTACTGAATATATTTAAGAGTTTGATAGATTTTTTGATACTAATATCATTAGTGCAGGCAAGTGATGCTAATGTTATAAAAAAATAGCCTGACTCTTACAGA
This sequence comes from Mobula birostris, assembly GCF_030028105.1. Lineage (NCBI taxonomy): Eukaryota > Metazoa > Chordata > Chondrichthyes > Myliobatiformes > Myliobatidae > Mobula > Mobula birostris. The sequence goes on from NC_092370.1 coordinate 158,058,219, forward strand.
ATAGCTGGGCAGCATCAGAGGCCGAAAAGCCCCTTCTTGCATCTGTTTCTTATGTCTTTAGGTCATTTTCAAGCAGCAAAAATTACAAGCCTATGATTACATTTGCCACAATATGAATTTGGGGCTAGTTCCAGTTAGTGTCTCAAGCTGTTACTGCCGATTATTGAGACCATGCTTCACCTATGCCTTATCTCTTTTCTTTTGAACTATGAAATTATCTAACAAAAAAATCTCAACCTCAGTCTTAAGTTTTGCTTTGCCAAGTAACACTGCCTTTCCAAATTTCTGCTATCATTTGAATTTTTTTCCTGCTTTCATGTATAAAACTTGTGCTTGCTCTTGAATCCTTAATAGAGTAATTCATTCTTTTGGCTGTATTGTAAATGTGGGTTGTTTTGGGCCATCAGCATTTTTCAGCCTGTCACTGTTTTAAATAATACATGTTTCTAACATAAGGAAACATAGAAACATAAAAAACCTACAGCACAATACAGGCCCCTCGGCCCACAATGCTGCGTCGAACATGTACTTACTTTAGAAATTACCAAGGGTTACCCGCAGCCATCCATTTTCCTAAGCACCATGTACCTATCCGGGAGTTTTTTTAAAAGACCCTATCACATTCGCCTCCACCACCGTTGCCGGCAGCCCATTCCACGCACTCACCACTCTCTGCATAAAAAAACTTACCAGTGATGTCCCCTATGTACCTACTTCCAAGCACCTTAAAACTGTGCCCTCTCATGTTAGCCATTTCAGCCCTGGGAAAAAACTTCTGACTATCCACATGATCAATGCCTTTCATCATCTTATACACCTCTGTCAGGTCACCTTTCATTCTCCGCCGCTCCAAGCAGAAAAGGCCGAGTTCATTCAACCTATTTTCATAAGGGATGCTCCCCAAACCAGGCAACATCCTTGTAAATCTCCTCTGCACCCTTTCTATGGTTTCCACATCCTTCCTGTAGTGAGGTGACCAGAACTGAGCACAGTACTCCAAGTGGGGTCTGACCAGGGTCCTATATAGCTGTAACATTACCTCACAGCTCTGAAATTCAATCCATGCCTTCTTAACCACAGAGTCAACCTGCACAGCAGCTTTGAGTGTCCTAGGGACTCGGACCCCAAGATCCCTCTGATCCTTCACACTGCCAAGAGTCTTAACATTAATACTATATTCTGCCATCATATTTGACCTACCAGAATGAACCACCTCACACTTATTTGTGTTGAACTCCATCTGCCACTTCTCAGCCCAGTTTTGCATCTTAATGATGTCCCACTGTAACCTCTAACAAAGTTCCACACTATCCACAACACCCCCAACCTATGTATCATCAGCAAATTTACTAACCCATCCCTCCACTTCCTCATCCAAGTCATTTATAAAAATCATGAAGAGAAGTGGGTCCCAGAACAGATCCCTGAGGCACAGCACTGGTCACCGACCTCAATGCAGAATATGACCCATCTACAACCACTCTTTGCCTTCTGTGAGCAAGCCAGTTCTGGATCCACAAAGCAAGGACCCCTTGGATCTCATGCCTCCATACTTTCTCAATAAGCCTGGCATGGGGTACCTTATCAAATGCCTTGCTGAAATCCATATACACTACATCTATTGCTCTACCTTCATCAACGTGTTTAGTCGCATCCTCAAAAAATTCAATCAGGCTCGTAAGGCACGACCTGCCTTTCACAAAGCCATGCTGACTATTCCTAATCATATTATGCCTCTCCAAATGTTCATAAATCCTGCCTTTCAAGATCTTTTCCATCAACTTACCAACCACTGAAGTAAGAGTCACTGGTCTATAATTTCCTGGGCTATCTCTACTCCCTTTCTCAAATATGGGTAAAAATATACGCAACCTTCCAATCCTCCGAAACCTCTCCTGTCTGCATTGATGATGCAAAGATCATTGCCAGAGATTCACCTTGCCTCCCACAGTAGCCTGGGGTACATCTCATCCGGTCCTGGAGACTTATCCAACTTGATGCTTTCCAAAAGCTCTAGCACATCCTCTTTCCTAATGTCTATATGCTCAAGCTTTTCAATCCGCTGTAACTTATTGTTAAGGGGGATAGCCACAGGGGTACTCTCTAGTACAGGGGTCCCCAACCTTTTTTGCACCCTGGACCAGTTTATTATTGACAATATTCTTGCGGACTGGCCGACTGGCGGGGGGGGAGTAGGGTTGCCAACGGACAAGAGTAGCAGTCAAATACGTAGTGTTTACCCCGAGAGAGACTACCATGACCATGAAGCCTTGCGCGGGCACCAGTGCGCATGAATGACTTGCACATGCATGTACGTGCCAATTTTTTCTACAAATCGTTTTTGGCGATTCTGTTCGGGGGGGGGGGGGGTGTTAATCCCGACCAGAATATAGGTGATAAGTGGCTAATAGACTTAATTTAGTTTCTAAAAGGGTTTATCTAACAAATCTAATATTAAACACACAGCGCATATTTTCCTCGCATGAATATAGTGATAAATCAATTATAAGTCACTTATAAGTCAATAACATCATAACATTTTAAGTAACATTTGGATATTAAACACACAGCACATATTTTCCCCGTATGAACATATAAAATCATTGCAACACACCAATATCGCTGAATCATTGGGAGCCCTGGGCTTGTTTCCCTGCAACAAGACGGTACCATCGAGGGGTGATGGGAGACAGCGATACTCAAAGGGGGTTCCTTGTGTCCAGCCTATTCCACAATTTAGTTTTCGTTGCATTCATCGCAGAGATATGTTGGAAATGGAAGCAACGTTTTCAGTGCTTTCGTGGCTATGTCAGGATATTTAGCCTTGACTTTGATCCAGAATGCTGGCAGATGTGTTATGTCAAACATACTTTTCAGCCCGCCGTCATTTGCAAGCTTGAGGAGTTGATCTTCTTCCCGCGCTGACATGGATGACGTGTGGGTAATGACCTTGCGTGCGTTCTAGCTCAACAGTGGGCATGACAGGGAATGAGGAAAGGTGCAGCTGACTCATATCACCAAATCATATCGTTTCCTTGCGGCCCGGTAGCACATGCTTTGCGGCCCGGTAGCACATGCTTTGCAGCCCGGTACCGGTCCGCGGCCTGGTGGTTGGGGACCACTGTTCTAGTACGTAACTCTAGCCCCTCCCTCCCCTGACTGTTACCCACTTATCTGTCTCCTTAGAACCCGATATGACTACTTGCCTATAGCTCCTCTCTAGCACCTCCTCACTTTCCCTGACCAGACGAAAGTCATAGAGCTGCATCCCCAGTTCCCTAACGTGGTCCCTAAGAAGCTGCAGTTCGCTGCCCCGGCACAGATGTGACCATCTGGGAGGCTGGGAGGCTCCTGGACATCCTACATCTGACACCCAATACCTAACACTGGCCTCACAGACATACTTCCTGTTTCTATTCCTCATAGGTAACTAACCTCGCCTCGACCTGTTATCGCCGAAGCTCCCTTTTTAAATAACCACTTGGTAAATAACCACTTGGAAATCCCTCTTGGTAAAGCTCTTTTGACACCATTGATAGACCATGTACAAACATCACACTCTGCCTGGTAAATTAGAAAATAAGCTAGCCAATTAATCAACAAATACTACATGCTAATCACACTTGGGAAGCCTGGCTTTTAATTCTTTCAAGTATACTTTCCCAGCATTAGCCACCTGACCCCCATCCCATTGTATAATGTCTGTGTAATGTAAAGGGATCCTCAAGGACCTGTAGTTTTGTAATGATTGAGTGAGAAGAAAGAACTTCATTCATTTATTAGGTTAAGGAGGAACATTCTGTTATTCTTACAGGCCATGCACTGGCTTGGATCTCTGTTTATACCTTTGAACAGGTCTTTTTATTGACCCCAAAGGATGTATTGGTATCCATTCCAGCAAGACTCCAAAATTATAGTGGGGAGAGAAGAGCAATGGAACTGCATGACAGAGAAAATGTCATAGAAAAGGCAGGAGGTAAAGGAGGACTGTCCAAAAGTCGTCTTCACCTAGAGTGTAAAGGGGTGGAACTTTATACCTAGCAACACTAGGAGTTTGAGAAAGTGGCTTCTCACCACATTCTCAAAAACAAAGTAAGGTTGTTTAAAGCTACCTGGCAGCAACACACAATTAATGTGTGAATTCAAAACAAAACACTACAGTATATCGTGTATGCTTTTTGTTGATGATTACTTTGGTGTCTTTTGACAACTTGACGAAATCAAGACCAAACCAAAAGATCAATACAAGTCAAATTCATACTTTCAACAGACAATAAAATGTACAATGAGCATTAGTACATGTCTTCCACTAGCATTATTTGACTGTTCAACTATTTGAACAGTGTTTTCGCCTAGGCAGTGTCTCTGGATCAAGGATGGCTTGCTTCCAATCCAGTTCTGTGGATACTGAGATGATTGAAACCAATGGGGTAACTATAGACATTGCCACAGATGGACAGGTGGAGCCTACTGAAATAGGCAGATAAGAACTTTGTGAGATGCAGTGTTTCTTCAGCTGTTTACCCTACGCTGTATGATCTTGGTGCCATATTTCCATGTCTCCTTAAACATATGCCATTTTAGTCTATCAAATCCATACTGCAATCCTATTCTCCCAGCAAATCACACCTGTAACCCATTTGCATTTTCATTTTCCTATTCCACAACCATTTTCAGCCCCCTACCCTACGACCACTATCATTACCTGACACACATGGGTTGATTGACCACTGTAGATTGTCTCTATCTTAAATGTTTTTTCTTCCCTTTGAGCAGTCATGGGCTTGGGATTCCCAAGACATATTTTTTCATGGAGGTCTTGAGACATTCCTCAATCTTTTCCTCTGATTATTCTTTTCCTCTGATCATTCTTTTCCCATAGCAGAGCTTGTAAGGATAGACTGTTTTATGAGTTTGGTGCAAGACAGGAAGATGGTGTGACCTACCCTCCAGAGATGACTAAGTATAATTAGAGCCTCAGTTTTGAGGATTTTGGCTGGGGAGTGGCAATTGATATTGGTTTGCTTACCTTCTCAGTGAATTTGAAGGATTTTGCAGCACTGATGGCACCTTTCATGTTCCTTGGTAAACCAGCTCTAGATTATCCAAATCTCACATGCTGAGCAGAAGACCAATAGCTTTCGATATGGTCCCCTTTTTCACACTCTTCCATGGTGTTGCCTATGTACTACAGTCTAACTACTGAAGTTGGTTTGATGTTAGTAGTGTAGATGCCATTCCCTAGTTAGAATAGCTTCCTATTAGCTCCATTCCAGTTTAATGGAGGGGCATGCAGCAGTGAAAAATAAATCAGTGAGCTGGCATAGCTTTGCTTGTTGTCAATCTTCATTGAAGGTAGTTATTCACCAGTTGGTCAGGATCATGACTTCCATACCATTGTGAAGCAAATGTAAGATGAAGACATTTTTCTGCAGCACCTGAGTTTGTTTCACAATTGCTCTTAGTTGATGTAGTCACAACTTAAGTGAGGCTGAGGGAAGCCACGTATAGTAGTTGATGTTTCTTGCTTTCCTGTCACATGGTCTCTCCCTCAATAGCAGCAACATGGTTGGAGGAGGCAGCATATATGCAGAAAGCTGACACAATCCAAGGATATCCATTGTATCAAAAGGACTGGAGGGTAGGGATGGGTTGGTTCTGTTAGTAAAAAAAACTCAAATCAAATTCTTAGAAAGAGGTCACAAAGGATAGGAAAATGTAGGATCCCTGTGGGTAGAGTTAAGAAACTGAAAGGATAAAAAGACCTGTTGGGAGTTATATACAAGTCTCTGAACAGTAGCCAGGATGATGGGTACAAATTAAAACAGGATAAGCAAAGGCATGAAAAAGGGGAATGTTATGATAGTCATGGGGGATTTCAATATGAAAATTAGGTTGGTGCTGGATCCCAAGAGAAGGAACTTGTAGAATGCCTACAAGATGTTTCAAAAAGGGCAGGGAGGGTAGCAAAAAAGGTGGGAGTATGGCACTGCTAATCAGGGATAGTATCACGGCTGCAGAAAAGGAGGAAGTCATGGAGGGATTGTCTACTGAGTCATTGTGGGTAGAAGTCAGAAACGGGAAGGGAACAATAACTCTACTGGGTGTTTTTGTAGATACCCCAATAACAACAGAGACATCGAGGAGCAGATAGGGAGGCAGATTCTGGAACATACGATAATAATAGGGTTGTTGTGATGTGTGATTTTAACTTTCCTAATATTGACTGGCATCTCCTTAGAGCAAGGGAGTTAGTTGGGATGGAGTTTGTTAGGTGTGTTCAGGAAAGTTTCCTGACGCAATATGTAGATAAGCCAATTAGGGGAGAGGCTGTACTTGATTTGGTATTGGGAAATGAACCTGGTCTGGTGTCAGATCTCTTGGTGGGAGAGCATTTTGGAGGTAGTGATCACAACTCTATCTCCTTTACCATCGCATTGGAGAGGGATAGGAGCAGAAAATTTGGGAAAACATTTCATTGGGGTAGGGGAAATATGATGCTATTAGGCAGGAACTTGGGAACATAAATTGGGAGCAGATGTTCTCAGGGAAATGCATGGCAGAAATATGGGAAATGTTCAGGGACCATTTGCATGACATTCTGCATTGGTATGTTCCATTGAGGCAGGGAAAGAATGGTAGGGTAAAAGAACCATGGTGTACAAAGGATGTAGAATATCTAGTTAAGAAGAAAAGAAGAACTTACAAAAGGTTCAAGAAGGAGGAGGAGGAGCGAGGGGCTCGGGAGAGCGCTGAGTGCTGGGAAGCAACTGAGGAGCTGAGGTGAGTGTGCTTTAAAAGGAGCACAGAGCAGAGACTCAGGACAGTGTGATAGCAGGACTGTTACAGCAGGAGGAGGAGCGAGGGGCTCGGGAGAGCACTGAGTGCTGGGAAGCAGCTGAGGAGCTGAGGTGAGTGTGCTTTAAAAGGAGTGTGGAGGGCAACTGAAGGGCTAAACAGAGTTGATTAGTTGATGAGAGGGAGTGAGTACTTGAGATAATTGGCAGAAACAAATAAAAGGAGGGGTAACTGAAGAGGAGCGGCCAGTATGTGAGTGGCTCAGGGTAGGAGTAGAGCTTTGAGGGCTTTGGCTCGAGAGGCTTCAGCGACCGGAGGCTGTGGATGAGCCTGCTCCCAGTGAGGTAAGGCCGGGTAAGTACCTTTAATTAATTTAATTAACTTAGGAGTAGGTAATGGAGGCAGCAGTTAGGGCAGTCGAGTGTTCTGTATGCAGTATGTGGGAAGTCAGGGACAGCACAATTGTCCCAGATGCCTACACCTGCAAAAGGTGCATCCAGCTGCAGCTCCTGACAAACCGAGTTAGGGAACTGGAGATGGAGCTAAATGAACTTCGGATCATTCATGAGGCAGAGGCAGAAATAGACAGGAGTTTCAGGGAGACAGTCACCCCTAAAAGTCAGGAGGCAGGTAGCTGGGTGACTGTCAGGAGAGGGAAGGGGAATAGACAGAAAGAGCAGAACGCCCCTGTGGCCGTTCCCAACAACAATAAGTATACTGTTTTGGATACTGTTGGTGGGGACGACCTACCAGGGACAAGTTGTAGTGGTCGCGTCTCTGGCACCAAGACTGGACCCTCAGCTCAGAAAGGAAGGAGGAAAAAGAGGAGAGCAGTAGTGATAGGGGATTCAATAGTTAGGGGGACAGATAAGAGGTTCTGTGGGAGAGATAGAGAATCCCAATGGTCTGTTGCTTCCCTGGTGCCAGAGTCCATGATATCACAGATCGAGTTCTCGGTATTCTCAGGAGGGAGGGTGAGCAGCCAGATGTCATGGTTTATGTGGGCACCAATGACATGGATAGGAAGGAAGAGGAGGTCCTGCAAAGAGAGTTTAGGGAGTTAGGTGCAAACCTGAAGGACAGGACAGTAGTGTATATGGATTTCAGCAAGGCATTTGATAAGGTACCCCATGCAAGGCTCATTGAAAAAGTAAGGAGGCATGGGATCCAAGGTGACATTGCTTTGTGGATCCAGAACTGGCTTGCCCACAGAAGGCAAAGAGTGGTTGTGGACAGGTCATATTCTACATGGAGTTCGGTCACCAGTGGAGTGCCTCAGGGATCTGTTCTGGGACCCTTACTCTTCGTGATTTTTATAAATGACCTGGATGAGGAAGTGGAGGGATGGGTTAGTAAGTTTGCTGATGACACAAAGGTTGGAGGTGTTGTGGATAGTGTGGAGGGTTGTCAGAGGTTACAGCGGGACATTGATAGGATGCAAAACTGGGCTGAGAAGTGGCAGATGGAATTCAACCTAGATAAGTATGAAGTGGTTCATTTTGGTAGGGCAAATATGATGTCAGAATATAGTAGTAATGGTAAGACTCTTGGCAGTGTGGAGGATCAGAGGGATCTTGGGGTCCGAGTCCCTAGGATACTCAAAGCAGCTGCATAGGTTGACTCTGTGGTTAAGAAAGCGTGCAGTGTATTGGCCTTCATCAATCGTGGAATTGAATTTAGGAGCCGAGAGGTAATGTTGCAGCTATATGGGACCCTGGTCAGACCCCACTTGGAGTACTGTGCTCAGTTATGGTTGCCTCACTACAGGAAGGATGTGGAAACCATAGAAAGGGTGCAGAGGAGATTTACAAGGATGTTGCCTGGATTGGGGAGCATGCCTTATGAAAATAGGTTGAGTGAACTCGGCCTGTTCTCCTTGGAGCGACGGAGGATGAGAGGTGACCTGATAGAGGTGTATAAGATGATGAGAGGCATTGATTGTGTGGATAGTCAGAGGCTTTTTCCCAGGGCTGAAATGGTTGCCACAAGAGAACATAGGTGTAAGGTGCTGGAGAGTAGGTACAGAGGAGATGTCAGGGGTAAGTTTTTTACTCGGAGAGTGGTGAGTACGTGGAATGGGCTGCCGGCAACAGTGGTGGAGGCGGATATGATAGGGTCTTTTAGGAGACTTTTGCATAGGTACATGGGGCTTAGAAAAATAGAGGGCTATAGGTAAGCCCAGTAATTTCTTTTTTTTTAATTTTTTATTTTTATTTGGATAAGGAATTCACAAGTATCATGTACTTTTTTCACATGTATAACCTTTTCCATTTTTTTAATATATGTATAAAACTATAATTATTTATACATTCCTACGTACACATTAAGATGATATAAAAAGAAATTAGATACTTAAATAGATAATTATGTACAGTTGAAATTCTAATCTAATAGGCTAAGTAATGATATTAGTTGTTAAGAAAAATAGTAATAATAGTGGATTAATAATAATTTCCATATATCTCTTCTGGACCATTTCTTCTGGTCCAAAATGTTGTATGTAAGCCTATGTAACAACCATTGTAGGTGTATATATCCTAACTTGTTCATGTTTGCTCCTACCCCCAAACATAATTATCCAGTCCCTATGTACTTATTTACTTAATTTTATCATTTTTTATCCCTTTCCCAAATCTTTTCCTTAACTTGTGTTAAATCTCTATTTTCCAAAAAAAAAACAAAAACGGTAAACATTTAGAGCAGGGGTGCTTACGTTCGCAATATTACTGTGTTGATGAAAAGAGCAGTATAAATCAGGAGTCATCTAAAGTCTGCTCACATTGGGGTTATATATTCAATCCATTTATTCCAGATTTGATAAAATTTTTCTTTTTGAATTCTCAGGGAGTAAATCAACTTTTCCATTTTAAATATTTCCAAGATAATTTCATGCCAATCTTCTAATGTAGGTGGTATTGGATTTAGCCACTTTCTAGTGATTGATTTCTTACTTGCCGCTAAGAGGGCCTGCAGCAACTTTATATCTTCCTTCTGTTCAAGAAGCAATACATGCCCCAAATAGAGCGTCTCAAAGTTCAGATGTATCTGGGACCTAAGTACCTTAACTAATGTTCTATGAATACTTTTCCAATATAGACTTAATTTAGGGCAATCCCAGAAAATATGAAAATGATTGGCCTCCTTGGAGCCGCACCTTCTCCAACACGTCACGTTTCTATCTTTATATTTTTCCTGATATGGGGTCTTGAAGTATCTTATGATGTTTTTCCAACAATGGTCTCTCCAAGTCAAAGAATTAGTCGAGGACCATTGAAAGCTGCAGATTTTCCCCCAAGCATCCTCTGAAAGTACCAACCCCGCTTCTTTCTCCCACTTCTCTTTAATATACAGTGTATTTACATTTTTAGCATGGGAGAGTGCATTATATACTCGAGAAACTGATTTACTAGGTATTGAACTGCAAGCCAAATTCAGAATCTTGAAAAATTCTAATTCTACTGTTGATAGGTCTGTATATCTACAACTCTGGTTAACATAGTTTCGTACTTGAAGGTACCTAAGAAAGTCATTATGTTCTAGGCCATGTTTGTCCTGCAGGAATTGGAAACTTTGTAATACTCTGTTATGTATAAATGAGAGGTAGGTTGTAAGACCTTTCTTTATCCATAGTTCAAATCTTTTATCTCCTCTGTTGGGAAGGAATTCGGTATCATATGCACACCATCTGAAAAGTTTTAACATGTTATTGATTCCACATGAATTAACCACCTTCTGCCATATCTTTAGTGTAAGATTTATCCAACTGTTTTTAAACTTTTCCAATTGGGCCATCAATCCTTTGTCAGCTATTGAGGCCTGTAGAGGAAAACTGTCTACCAATCCAAATTCTATTTCCTTCCATCTAGCCTTATATTCTCTATTACACCAATATAACAGAGGGGTTATCTGTGAAGCATAAAAATAATTTCTCAAGCAAGGAAGTACCATACCTCCTCCTTCCTTCCCTAACTGTAAGGTGTTATATCGAATTCTAGGTTTCTCTCCTTGCCAGATAAAGCGGGAAATCCATTTGTCCCATTCCCTGAATTGATTATCATCCACCTCCACAGGTAAAGTCTGAAAAAGATATAGTAACCGAGGAAGAATATTCATTTTTATGGTATTTATCCTTGAATTTAAACTTAAAAAGGGGATAAGATTCCATCTACGCATATCTGCTTTTATCTCTGAAATTAATGGCCCATAATTTACCTGTGACAGCATTGAAAGATCCTTCGGCAGGGTTATTCCTAAATATTTTAATCATTTAGCTTCCCACTTAAGATCATATGTATCCTGCAGTTTTTTGGATGGTGTATAATTTAGGGACATAACCTGCCTTCTCTGTACATTTTATAACCTGATATTTTCCCAAAGTCATCCAACAGTGTAAACCAGTGGTCCCCAACCACCGGGCCGCGGACCAGTACTGGGCCGCAAAGCATGAGCTACCGGGCCGCGAGGAAACGATATGATTTAGCGATATTGGTCAGCTGCACCTTTCCTCATTCCCTGTCACGGCCACTGTTGAGCTTGAATGCACGCGAGCTCATTACCCACGCGTCACCCATGTCAGCGCGGGAAGAATATCAACTCCTCGAGCTTGCAAATGATGGCGGGCTGAAAAGTATGTTTGACATAACATCTCTGCCAGCATTCTGGATCAAAGTCAAGGCTGAATATCCTGAGATTGCCACGAAAGCACTGAAAACGTTGCTTCCATTTCCAACATTATATCGCTGCGAAGTGGAGTTTTCTGCGATGAATGCAATGAAAACAAAATTGCGGAATAGACTGAACATAAGCAACCCCTTCGAGTATCGCTGTCTCCCATCACCCCTCGATGGGACCGTGCTGTTGCAGGGCAACAAGCCCAGGGCTCCCACTGATTCAGCGATATTGGTGTGTTGCAATGATTTTATATGTTCATACGGGGAAAATATGTGCTGTGCATTTAATATCCAAACGTTACTCAAAATGTTACGATGCTATTGACTTATAAGTGACTTATATAACCATATAACAATTACAGCAGAGAAACAGACGATCGCAGCCCTTCTAGTCCGTGCGGAACGCTGCTCTCACCTAGTCCCACCGACCTGCACTCAGCCCATAACCCTCCGTTCCTTTGATATACCTATCCAATTTTTCTTTAAATGATAATATCGAACCTGCCTCTACCACTTGTACTGGAAGTTCGTTCAACACTTACTTCAAGTTCCCCTGATAATTGACCTATCACTATATTCATGGGAGGAAAATATGCGCTGTGTTTAATATTAAATTCGTTAGAAAAACCCTTTTAGAAACGAAATTGAGTGTATTAGCCACTTATCACCTGTATTCCGGTCGTGATTAACACCCCACCCCCCGAACAGAATCGCCAAAAACGATCTGTAGAAAAAAATGGGCACATACACACATACGCGAGTCGCGCATGCGCACTGGTGCCCGCGCAAGGCTCCATGGTCATTGTAGTCTTTCTCGGGGTAAACACAATGTAATCAACTGCTACTCTTGTCCGTCGGCAACCCTACTCCCCCCCCCACCACCACCGGGTCTGCCGGTCCCCTGGTGTAAACAATCCTATAAATGATTTTTCTGGTACGCTCAGATAGACTAAAACATCATCTGCAAATAACGCCACTTTCTGTTCAATCCCTGCCACCTTGATACCTTTTACGATTTTGCTCTGTCTTATTAGTTGGGTAAGCGGTTCAATACATAGCGCAAAAAAGGAGAGGAGAAATTGGGCATCCCTGTCTAGTGCCTCTCTCTAAAATAAAGGAGTCAGAGAGGTCCCCATTTATCTTAATTCGAGCTGTAGGGCTGTCATATAGAGTCTGAATCACTTTAATAAACTTTTCTTGAAAGCCAAATCTTCCTAACACTCTGTATAGGAATACCCAACTTTCTCAGCGTCTAATCCCACTACCATTGTCTCTGTCTCATTCTTAATAACCTGTTTTAGTATGTGTAGAGTTCTCCTTATGTTGTCCTGTGTTTGTCTTTGTTGAATAAATCCAGTCTGGTCTAAATGGATTAGGCCAGGTAAAAGCTTTTCCAATCTGCGCGCTAATATAGATGTAAATATTTTGTAATCTAAATCAAGAACACTAATTGGCTGATAATTACCACATTCTAGTTTATCTTTACCCTCTTTAGGAATAACTGAAATAATCGCTTCTCTCCAGGAAGGTGGAGTTTCTCCTCTCTGCAAGATCCAATTAAAGGTGTTAAGTAGTAATGGGGCTAACTGTGACTTCAGCGATCTGTATCACTCTGAGGTAAACCCACAGAACCTGGAGACTTTCCAGCCTTTAATCTAGAGATGGCCACATTCAGTTCTTTGGCAGTTACTGGTTCTAATAGGCATTCATTTTGTAAATCTGTAAGTTTAGGTAGATCTAAAGAATTCAATAAAGTGTCTATAGAGGGCTCATTGGAGGCCCGGGGTTGGGAGTACAGCTCTCGATAATATGTTTCAAAACTCTCTTGAATTTTCCCCATTGTATTCTCCACAAGCTTTGTCTTTGCATTCTTTATTTTATGAATTGTATTGTCTGCTTGTTGTTTTCGTAATTTATATGCTAATAATCTAGCTGATTTACCTTCTACTTCATAATTCTTTTGTCTCAGGTAAAGAAAATTTCTTTGAGTTTCCAATGTATAAATATCATCAATTTCACTTTGCAATTTCCTAATTTCCTGTTTTAAATTAGAATTACTTTAATAGCTATCTACAACTTGAAGTTGTTTTAATTTTCCTTGAAGGTCTGCTAATTTTTGTGCATTGATTTTTTTCATGTGAGTGGTAATGGAAATAATTTTTCCTCTCAGTACAGCTTTCAATGTATCCCATAAGATCACTGGTGATGTTTCTCCCATGTCATTAAGGTCTAGGTATTCTTTGATTTCTCCCCTTAATCTCTCCATTACTTTCGGGTTATTGAGTATATGTGAATTTAACCTCCATAGTGTTTTCCTCATTTTCCTTTCCAGGATTAGAGACATAGAGACTGGGCTATGATCCGACAGATCAATTGTTGCAATATTACAGTTTTTTATCCTGAGTCTATCTGTATTAAAGATAAAGAAATAGTCTATCCTTGAATAGGCTGAATGAGGGAAAGAGTAATGTGTATAATCTTTACTAATGGGGTGTAATTCCCTCCACACATCCATAATTCCCAACTCCTCCATCAATAAATTCATTTTCCGAGTCAGAGGTTTATTCTGAGTAACTATTCTTGAAGAATCTAATGCAGGATTTAACCTAATATTAAAATCCCCTCCGCAGATTACTACCCCTTGAGAACTGACCATTAGGTCAAAAATGTGTCTATAGAATGACCATTCACAACCTGGTGGAGCATGAACATTCAACAATGTTATTTCTGTACCTTCTATTCTTCCTGTAATTTTTACAAATCGTCCATCTTTGTCTTTAGTCTCTGAAATATGTTCATAATTAAGAGTACTTGATATTAAAGTAGCTACCCCTCTTTTGTGGCTCAATTTATATGATGAATAAAATACGTGCTTAAAGCCCATTCTTTTTAATTTTCCATGTTCGGATTGGCTCATATGTGTTTCCTGGAGGAAAGCTATTTGTGCCCTCTCTTTTTTCAATTTAGACATAATCTTATTTCTTTTAATTGGATTCAAAACCCCATAAACATTATAGGAAATTATTTTTACCAAATCAATTTGCATTTTTCTCTAGTAGAAAAAAAACACTCTCCTTTTCTAAACCAACAGTAAGCAATCCCTTCTCAACAGTAAACCAAAACATATAACGACACCCTAGATATTTTTGAACGTACAACATTTGAAAATTTTTCCCAACTTCCCACAGTGAGGCCTGAGCACCAACCCGCCTCAGTTCAGAGGGATAACCTCTATCTTCACCCTGTGTTAGAGGGCCCTCAGCAGTTTGAATAATCATAGAGAATTTTCTCCTATTTATGTCTCAACCATATTGCTATCATTCAAGTTATTCCGTCTAGTTTATTTTCAGTTACCAGCTTTCATTTTACCTTTAAGTCCGATTTACTCTTTTCAGTCATTTCTCTTAATTAACCTGTATTCTCTGTACATTCGCGTCTGAATATTTGCAGCTTTTCCTTGTAGTTTGACACTCTGGGTCGTGTGGAGAGTCCTTGCCGCACTGGCTGCCACGACTTCTGCCGAATCCTCTCCAGTAACGACTCCGGTTGGGTGATAACTTT
This sequence comes from Mobula birostris, assembly GCF_030028105.1. Classification (NCBI taxonomy): domain Eukaryota; kingdom Metazoa; phylum Chordata; class Chondrichthyes; order Myliobatiformes; family Myliobatidae; genus Mobula; species Mobula birostris. The sequence continues at coordinate 158,073,248 of NC_092370.1, forward strand.
AATAGGTAGTCCCCGGTCCGCCAGGTCCAACGTTGCCTCCTCCGCCGTAGCGTAAGTTTTTGTCCCTTCGTCATAAAAGACTCTCAGCCGAGCTGGATACGGGGTCTGAAATCTGATGTTGTTTTCCTTCAGGACCCTCCGTGTTTCCACATATTCCTTCCGTCTGGCAAGGATCCCCGGTGCATAATCGTGGCCTAAACTGATTTTACAGTTGATCCACATGAAACCTTTCTTTTGCCATGCCCGTTTAAGCACCTCTTCCTTCATTCTGTAACTGAGAAATCTGACTAGGATCGATCTGGGCCGGACGCCTGCCGGAGGCTGTGGTGCCAACGCACGGTGAGCCCTTTCTATCTGTAGGTCTTTTGCGGCCAGTATATCAAGGTTCTCTCTAAGCAGCTGCTCCATGAAGGGAATCATCAATCCGGGTTTACCTTCAGTTCCTTCAGGAACTCCGTAGATCCTCACATTCTCCCTTCTTGAGCAGCCTTCTTGGTCTATTAGCTTCCACTGGAGCTGGTCTTGTAGCTTTAGCATTTCTGCTATCACTTCCTCTGCGTTTTGTAGCTTCTCCTCAATTCCTACAATCCTCGCTTTGGCTTCATCTATCCTCGAATTAGTTTTTACTATTTCTCCTTTAATATCTTCCAGCTGTTTGTTGTTATCTTGTCGGAACTCGCGAATCTCTCTGAGAATCAAAGACAGATTCACCGATTCCTCCTCATTATCTCCGTCCTGGCTTGCCGTGGGGGAGCTAGGCCCGTTGCCTTACTGCGTCTCTGTGTTTATCAGCCTTCTGAGCGGACTTTTTAATCTTGTTCTTAGACATCATCCTTGCCCCTTTTATTAATATAGTTATACAATATTAAGTATTTGTCTAAATTTGATTTTGGGGCAGCTTACCTTCTTTTTTGTCGAGAGACCTTTTCCTTACACCGCCCTTCCTTTGATGACCCGGAAGTCCTCTTCAAGCGCAGTAATTTCTAAGGTAGGGACATGTTCGGCACAACTTTGTGGACCAAAGGGCCTGTATTGTGCTGAAGGTTTTCTATGTTTCTATGTTTTAGAACCTCCAGGGTTGCAATCTCAGGTTTGTTACCTGTGCCACGTGCTAGTGAGGCTAGAAATAGGAAGATAATGCAGCTAAATATGTGGCTAAGGAGATGGTGCAGGAGGGAGGGCTTCATGTTTCTGGACAATTGGGCTTTGTTCCAGGGAAAGTGGGACCTGGAAAGTCGGGCTGGTTTGCACCTGAACTGGAGGGGGACTAACATCCTTGCAGGTAGATTTGCTAGTGCTGCTCCGGGGGGTTTAAACTAGATTTTCAGGGGGAGGGGAACCAGAGTGTTGGAGCAGATAGTGAGGTGGAGGAGGATAAAGGTCATGTGAGGACTGCATATATAGACGGAAATCAAAAGTTTGTACATGATAGAAATGTGCTCAGATGCATCTATTTCAATGCAAGGAGTATTGTAGGTAAGGCAAATGAGCTTCGGGTGTGGATTGGCACGTGGGATTACGACATTATTGCTATTAGTGAGACTTGGTTGCAGGAGGGGCAGCTTAATGTTCTGGGGTTCCGTTGTTTCAGACGTGACAGAGGGGGAGGGATGAAAGGGGGAGGAGTGGCATTACTAGTCAGGGAAAATATCACAGCTGTGCATAGACAGGACAGCACGGAGGGTTTGTCTACAGAGGCCATATGAGTGGAGCTGAGGAACGGGAAAGGTGTGACCACACTAATAGTGTTGTATTATAGACCTCCCAATAGTTAGAGAATTGGAGGAGCAGATCTGTAGAGTGATAGCAGGCCAATGTAAGAAACAGAAAGTTGTAATAGTAGGGGATTTTAACTTTCCACATTTACTGGGAGTCCCACACTGTGAAAGGGCTAGATGGCTTGGAGTTTGTCAAATGTGTTCGGGAAAGTTTTCTAAATCAATATATAGAGGTACCTACGAGAGAAAATGCAATACTTGATCTCCTATTAGGGAGCCAGACAGGTCAGGTGACAGAGGTATGTGTAGGCGAATATTTTGGGTCAAGTGACCAAAATGTCATTAGTTTCAAGTTAATTATGGTAAGGATAGGTCTGGTCCTCGAGTTAAGGTTCTAAATTGGAGAAGAGCCAATTTTGTGGAAATGAGAAAGATTCTAGGAAGAGTGGATTGGGATAAGTTGTTTTCTGACAAGGATGTGTTCAGTAAGTGGAAGGCCTACAAAGGCGAAATTTTGAGAGTGCAGAGTTTGCATGTTCCTACCGGGATTAAAGGCAAAGTTAACAGGCATAGAGAACCTTGGTTTTCAAGGAATATTGGCGATCTGGTTAAGAAAAAGAGAGAGGTGTATAGCAGGTATAGGCAACAAGGAACAAATGAGGTACTTCAAGAGTATAGAAAATGTAAGAAAATACTAAAGAAGGAAATCAGGAAGGCAAAAAGAAGACATGAGGTTGCTTTGGCAGATAATGTGAAGGTAAACCCAAAGGGTTTCTACAATTATATTAAGAGTAAAGAGATAGTAAGGGACAAAATTGGTCCCCTAGAAGATCAGAGTGGTCGTCTATGTGTGGAGCCTCACTAGATGGGGGAGATCTTAAACAGTTTTTTGCATCAGTATTTACTCAGGAAACTGGCATAGTGTATATGGAAGGAAGGGAAACAAGCAATAATGTTATGGAACATATAAAGATTAAAGAGGAGGAGGTGCTTGCTGCCTTACAGCGAATAAAGGTAGATAATTCCCCGGGCCTGACGTGATATTTCCTCGGACCTTGAGAGAGACTAGTGTAGAAATTGCAGGGGCCCTGGCAGAAATATTTAAAATGTCCTTAAGCCACAGGTGTGGTGCCAGAGGATTGGGGGGTAGCTCATGTTGTTCCGTTGTTTAAAAAAGGCTCCAAAAGTAAACCAGGTAATTACAAATCGGTGAGCCTGACATCAGTTGTAGGTGAATTATTGGAAGGTGTTCTGAGAGATCGGATATACAAGTATTTGGACAGCCAAGGGCTGATTAAGGATAGTCAGCATGGCCTTGTGCTTGGTAGATTGTGTTTAACGAATCTTGTAGAATTTTTCAAGGAGGTTACCAGGAAAGTAGATGAAGGAAAGGCTGTGGATGTTGTCTACATGGACTTTAGTAAGGCCTTTGACAAGGTCCCTCGTGGGAGGTTAGTTCAGCAGGTTCAGACACTAGGTATCCATGGAGAAGTTGTAAACTGGATTCCAAATTGGCTGTGTGGGAGAAGACAGAGAGTGGTAGTGGATGATTGCTTCTCAGACTGGAGGCCTGTGACTAGTGGTGTTCCTCTGGGATCTGTGCTTGGGACCATTGTTGTTTGTTGTCTGTATCAATGATCTAGATGATAATGTGGTAAATTTGGATCAGCAAGTTTGCAGATGACACTAAGATTGGAGGCGTTGTGGATAGCGAGGAAGGCTTTCAAAGCTTGCAGAGGGATCTGGACCAACTGGAAAAATGGGCCAGAAAATGGCAGATGGAATTTAATGCAGACAAGTGTGAGGTGTTGCATTTTGGAAGGACAAAGGAAGGTAGGACATACACAGTAAATGGTAGGGCACTGAGGAGTGCGGAGGAACAAAGGGATCTGGGAGTTCAGATACATAATTCCCTGAAAGTGGCATCACAGGTAGACAGGGTTGTAAAGAAGGCTTTTGGCATCCTGGCATTCATAAATCAAAGTATTGAGTGTAGGAGTTGGGATGTTATGGTGAGGTTGTATAAGACATTGGTAAGGCCAAATTTGGAGTATTGTGTGCAGTTCTGGTCACCTAACTGTAGGAAGGATATCAGTAAGATTGAAAGACTGCCGAGGAGATTTACTAGGATGTTGCTGGATCTTCAGGAGTTGAGTTACAGGGAAAGATTGAACAGGCTGGGACTTTATTCCTTGGAGCATAGAAGAATGAGGGGGGATTTCATAGAAGTTTACAAAATTATGAGGGGTATAGACAGAGTAAATGTGAGTAGGTTCTTTCCACTAGATTAGGAGAGATAAATATGAGAGGACATGGCTTTAGAGTGAAAGGGGAAAGGTTTAGGGGAACTTCTTCACTCAGAGAGTGGTGGGAGTATGGAAGGAGCTGCCACCTGACCTGGTAAATGCGGGCTCACTCTTAAGTTTTAAGAATAAGTTGGATAGATACATGGATGGGAGAGGTCCGGAGCCTTATTGACTGGGTGCAGGTCAATGGGACTAGCGGAATAAAGTTTTGGCACAGACTAGAAGGGCCAAATGGCCTGTTTTCTGTACTGTAGTGTTCTATGTTTCTATGGTTCTAAGAAATTGGATACTGTTAAAGCTCAAAAAATTACAAGGGTGCCAGGAAGGAGCTCAAGAATGAAATTAGGAAAGCTAGAAAGGGTCATGAAAAGGTCTTGACGAGCAGAATTATGGAAACCTCCGTGGCATTCTATAAGTATGTGAAGAGCAAGTGGATGAGCCATGTGAGAATAGGAGCAATCAAGAGTGAGAGTGGAAACGTGCGTGGAGCCAGAGGAGGTAGTGGAGGTCTTAAGAAATACTTTGCTTCAGTATTCACCAGTGAAAAGGACCTTGACAATTGTGGGGATTACTTAAAGCAGACTGAAATGCTTGAATGTATAGACATTAAGAAAGAGGATGTGCTAGAGCTTTTGAAAGCTATTCAGTTAGATAAGTCGCCGGACTGGACGATACTGTGGGAGGCAAAGGAGAAGATTGCTGAGGTTTTGGTGATGATCTTTGCATCATCAATAGGGATGGGAGCAGTACCAGAGGACCGGAAGGTTGTCAACGTTCCCTTGTTCAAGAAAGGGAGTAGAGATAACCCAAGAAATTATAGACCAATGAGTCTTACCTCAGTGGTGGGCAAGTTGTTTGAGAAGATCCTGAGAGGTAGGATTTATGAGCATTTGGAGTGACATCAAATTATGTCAGCATGGCTTTGTCAAGGGCCTTAAAAACCTGATTGAATTCTTTGAGTATGTGGCAAAGCACATTGATGAAGGTAGAGCAGTGGATGTAGTGTATATAGATTTCAGTAAGGCATTTGATAAGGTTCCCCATATGAGGCTCATTCAGAAAGTAATGAGGCATGGGATCCAAAGAGACCTTGCTTTGTGGATCCAGAACTGGCTTGACCACAGAAGCAAAGGGTAGTCATAGTCATAGTCATACTTTATTAATCCCGGGGGAAATTGGTTTTCGTTACAGTTGCTCCATAAATAATAAATAGTAATAGAACCATAAATAGTTAAATAGTAACATGTAAATTACACCAGTAAATTATGAAATAAATCCAGGACCAGCCTATTGGCTCAGGGTGTCTGACCCTCCAAGGGAGGAGTTGTAAAGTTTGATGGCCGCAGGCAGGAATGACTTCCTATGACGTTTAGTGCTGTATCTCCGTGGAATGAGTCTCTGGCTGAATGTACTCCTGTGCCCACCCAGTACATTATGTAGTGGATGGGAGACATTGACCAAGATGGCATGCAACTTAGACAGCATCCTCTTTTCAGACACCACCGTGAGAGAGTCCAGTTCCATCCCTACAACATAACTGGCCTTACGAATGAGTTTGTTGATTCTGTTGGTGTCTGCCACCCTCAGCCTGCTGCCCCAGCACACAACAGCAAACATGATAGCACTGGCCACCACAGACTCGTAGAACATCCTCAGCATCGTCCAGCAGATGTTAAAGGACCTCAGTCTCCTCAGGAAATAGAGACGGCTCTGGCCCTTCTTGTAGACAGCCTCAGTGTTCTTTGACCAGTCCAGTTTATTGTCAATTCGTATCCCCAGGTATTTGTAATCCTCCACCATGTCCACACTGACCCCCTGGATGGAAACAGGGGTCACCGGTACCTTAGCTCTCCTCAGGTCTACCACCAGCTCCTTAGTCTTTTTCACATTAAGCTGCAGATAATTCTGCTCACACCATGTAACAAAGTTTCCTACCGTAGCCCTGTACTCAGCCTCATCTCCCTTGCTGATGCATCCAACTATGGCAGAGTCATCCGAAAGCTTCGAAGATGACAAGACTCTGTGCAGTAGTTGAAGTCCGAGGTGTAAATGGTGAAGAGAAAGGGAGACAAGACAGTCCCCTGTGGAGCCCCAGTGCTGCTGATCACTCTGTCGGACACACAGTGTTGCAAGCACACGTACTGTGGTCTGCCAGTCAGGTAATCAAGAATCCATGATATCAGGGAAGCATCCACCTGCATTGCTGTCAGCTTCTCCCCCAGCAGAGCAGGGCGGATGGTGTTGAACGCACTGGAGAAGTCAAAAAACATGACCCTCACAGTGCTCGCTGGCTTGTCCAGGTGGGCGTAGACACGGTTCAGCAGGAAGACAATGGCATCCTCAACTCCTAGTCAGGGCTGGTAGGCAAACTGGAGGGGATCTAAGTGTGGCCTGACCATAGGCCAGAGCAGCTCCAGAACGAGTCTCTCCAGGGTCTTCATGATGTTGTGGATGGTTCATATTCTGCATGGAGGACAGTGACCAGTGGTGTTCCACAGGCATCTATTCTGGGATCCCTCCTCCTTGTAACTTTATAATGACCTAGATGGAGGAAGTAGAAGGGTGGGTTAGTAAGTTTGCTGATGATACAAAAGTTGGGGGTGTTGTGGATAGTCTGGAGGATTGTCAGAGGTTACAGTGTGACATCAGTAGGTTGCAGAACTAGACTGAGAAGTGGCAGATGGAGTTCAAACCAGGTAAGTGTGAATTGGTTCATTTTGGTAGGTCAAATTTGAAGACAGACTATCAATATTAATGGTAAGACTCTTGGCAGTGTTGAGGATAAGCAAGATCTTGGGGTCCGTGTCCATAGGAAACTCAAAGCTGCTGCGCAGATTGACAGTGTTGTTAAGAAGGCCTATGGTGTGCTGGCCTTCATCAACCGTGGGATTGAGTTCAAGAGCCATGAGGTAATATTACAGCTGTAGAAGACCTTAGTTAGACCCCACTTGATGTTCTGTGTTCAGTCCTGGTCATCTCATTACAGGAAGGATGTGGATGCTATAGAGATAGTGCAGAGGAGATTTACAAGGATGTTGCCTGGATTGGAGAGCATGCCTTATGAGAATAGGTTGAGTGAACTTGGCCTTTTATCCTTGGAGCAATGGGGGATGAAAGGTGACCTGATAGAGGTGTATAAGATGATGAGAGGCATTGACCGAGTGGATAGCTTTTTCCCAGGGCTGAAATGGTTAACACGAGGGGGCATAGTTTTAAGGTGCTTGGAAGTAGGTACAAGGGGGATGTCAGAGGAAGTTTTTCACACAGAGAGTGGTGGGTACATGGAATGCACTGCCAGTGAAAGTGGTAAAGTCAGATATAATAGGGTCTTTTAAGAAACTCTTAGATTGGTACATGGAGCTTAGAAAACCAGAGGGCTATGAGGTAGGGAAGTTCTAGGCAGTTTCTGGAGTACATGGTCAGCACAACATTGTGGGCCAAAGGGCCTGTAATGTGCTGTATCTTTCTATGTCCTATGGCTCTTTAGTGCAGCTTGTGGTTGAACCCACAACAGAAAAGACAATTCTGAATTGGGTGTTGTGTCATGAACCAGATTTGATTACAGAACTTAAGGTAAAGGAACCCTTTGGGACTCATGATCATAACATGGTATTCACTGTGCAATTTAAGAGGGAGGATTTAAAATCAAATGTATCAGTATTACAGTGGAGTAAAGGGAGTTACAGGGGTATGAGAGAGGATTGAAAGGGGACACTAGCCGAGATGACAGCAAAACAGCAATGGCTGAAGTTTCTGGGAGCAATTTAGAAGGCGCAGGGTAGAAACATCCCAAAGAAGAAGTATTCTAAAGGGCAGATGAGGCAAATGTGGCTGACAAGGGGAAGTCAAAGACAAAGAGCAAAAGAGAGAGCTTACAGTAGAGCAATAATTAGTTAAAAGCTAGAGGATTGGGAAGCTTGTAAAAACAACAGAAAGCAATGAAAAAAACAGTAAGTAAAAAAAGATGAAATATGAAGGTAAGCTAGCAATTGAGGATACTGTCATGGTCCAGTCTGTGAAGTCCGCATTCCGGTTCACGGTCCTGTCCATCGACCCTTGTTCCAGGTTTTCCTGTCTACCCTGTTTCTGTTCCTCTTGAGCACTAATTGAGGCAGCTGATTCTCATTGGGGCTGGCTGCATGAATACCTCCAGAGACCAGGGCGTGGATGCTGGATTGTTCTTGTCCTTACTCCTTGTATTCCTTCCCCTGCCTTCTGTTTCCTCACCTGAAGCCTTGCCTTGTCTTGCTGGTAACTCTCGCCTTGTCTCACCTGAAGTCTTGTCTTGGAGCCACACTGTATCTAGGTCCCTTCCTGTCCCTTGCCTCTGTCGGGTATGCCAGGCCATATTGCCGTTACCCTGCGGTGGGTTCTGTCCCTTCCTGTCCCTTGCCCCCGTCGGGTAAGCCAGGCCAGATTGCCATTACCCTGCGGTGGGTTCTGTCCCTTCCTGTCCCTTGCCTCCGTCGGGTAAACCAGGCCAGATTACCGTTACCCTGCGGTGGGTTCTGTCCCTTCCTGTCCCTTGCCTCCGTCGGGTAAGCCAGGCCAGATTGCCGTTACCCTGCGGTGGGTCCTGTCCCTTCCTGTGCCTTGCCTCCGTCGGGTGGAGATCCACGCCCTGCCCAGGAGGAGCTTCAAGACCCCAAGCCTCTAGCCAAGCCTTGCCTCGCCTCAAGCCAAGCTTCAAGACCCCAAGCCTCAAGCCTCTAGTCTCCAACCTCGCCTCAAGTCTCTGGTCCCAAGCTTCGCCTCAAGTCTCTGGTCCCAAGCCTCGTCCTGCCTGCCAGCCAAGCTTCGTCCTTGCCTAGTTCTGGGGTCCGAGCCAGAGGCAAGACCCAGGTTATGGGTCCTTGTCCAGTCTCTGGCTCGGAGTCCAAGCCCGGGCTCCTAGCCCTCTTGTCCAGTCCTGTTCCGGGTTCCCAGCTTTCGTGTCCATGTCCTAGCCCTCACCCTGTATCCTAGTCCTGTCCCTAGTACTTCAGTATCTGTGTCTTGCACTTGGGTCCGTTCTCAGCCATCTCCCTATGGACAGATACCAAAAGTAAAAAATGATAGGTCAAATCCTGAGCTTGTCATGAAACTATAGATGCCATTAATGTCAGCTGCTTTTCTAGGTTGACATCATTGGGTTTATCAATGCATTAGCCCTTGGCTACTCCATTAATTAAAGAATTACATTTTTCCCACATATGCATGCTCAGTTTTGGCATCCCATGAGGTGCTTTCAAGCCAGCACCAGTTGTCACCAGCTGAGAATGCAGTTTTCAGCCAAGCCATAGGCATATTCTAAACAGTTACATTGACTTGTGTTTTCTCACTGAACGAGTAACCACTGTTGTCAGATTTGACAGACAACAGATTCCCTGCTTAATGGAGCCATCTGATCTTTTATCTAAACTGACTGCCAACAACAACACTGTTTATAGCAAAAACATTCAACCTTCTTTTTCTCAGTATTTTTTCAGTAAAGTTTCATCTTATTTTCTCTTCAGTATCATTAAGGACAGAAATACCTTAGTTTTCTTTTTTAATTGCTTTCATGATCTAATATTGATATTCAGTGTCCCGCAAAAAAGGTGAGATGGAGAAGGGGATCTTATTGGTTTGATGGGGGAGGTAGAGGCACTGGGTCTTGAGACAGTGATGTGGTGACTATATTTCCTCTTGTGGGAAATCTAGAGCTAGGGATATTTTTTCTAGAAGTAGCAGGTCAGAGATGAAGTTATCTTTTTTCCTCTCAGCATCATTGAAACTCTCTTCCTCAAAGGACTGTGAAGCAGAGTGTTTGAAAAGTAGATAGATACATGTTGAGGTTTCAAAGGTACATTTAACGTCAGAGAAATGTATACAATATACATCCTGAAATTCTTTTTCTTCGCAACCATCCACAAAAACAGAGGTGTGCCCCAAAGAATGAATGACAGTTAAATGTTAGAACCCCAAAACTTCCCCAGCTCCCCCTCCCACACATTAACAGCAGCAAAGCAACAATCCCCCCTCCCCATCAGCAAAAAAGCATCGGTGCCTCCCACCAAGCACTCAAGCATGCAGCGAAGCATCAATAAAGACAAAGACTTGCAATACCCCAAAGACTCTCGTTCATCCAGTAATTTTGACATACCACAGGCTCCCTCTCTCCTTAATAAGGGAAAAAGAGATGTCTCCATTTCACAGCGAGAGGGGAGACATAACAAACAACTCGCTGATTTACAATGTTAAAAGTCCATTGAATCGCTTTTTCTGAGCTCTGTGCCCAAAGAACTCAGGTCTCTGGGCACACAGTCAGAGATCTTCCGTCTTCCACGACACACCGATTTCCTGCAGAGGCACCGACCTTGAGTCGGCCCGCCTCCAGAGCCACGAAATCCCAAAGCAACAAAGGCGAGCTAATCTTCTAGGCCGCATCCTTGGTATATCGAATAAAAGCCAGTTATGAGACCTCGAGAGCAGGTCGCATTCCCACAAGAACCGAAGTCAGCGTGTAACTCCAGGTCAGGGTCTTCAAAAGAACCCTGAAAAGGAAAAATAGAGATATTAAAGATAGAAATAGAGCTATTTCCGAAGATACAAGCAAAGGAGTTGCCGTTAGCAGGCAGAACCTTCCACATACACGTGGAAATGTGGATCTTATTAAAGATATGGCTAAGTAGCTTATTACTGCTAATTTGTATATTTGCAGTTATGCAAGTTTGTTGAAATATATTCCTTATTTTGTTAGTTGCCTCATATGACACAAGTATATTAGTAATTCCTATCAGAGTTATAATCAAAGTGAAAATAAATCAATAGGAGTTGTATTTTACAGCTGCCCTGTCACTGTGCTAAGGTTATGAGAAGCAGAAATGTGGTAAACAAGTTATAAAAATCGAAGCAACAAACTAGGTGCAGGAAAACTCCGAAGATCATGTAGCATCTGTGGGAGGAAAGGCATTATCAAGATTTCAGGACAAAACCGACAGATTGAGTGTTGTCCATTCTAGAACTTAATCCTGCATTTCCATGGATATCCTTGTTGGGAGTGTAATTCAAAATAATATGAACTCTCAGCATGTTAGACTGAAGTGTTTTTACATTGATCAGTTTTAGGAAGGTAGCATTTAGCATTGTTTTAAATGTAGAATCTGTAAAGAGACATGATGGTGTCATGAACTGGAGTTTAGAGGACAGATTGGATGAGAAATGTTAAGTTTAATTTATAGTAATGTTGCTATATCCTTTAACTTTCCCTTGAAGGTAGCACAATTAGGATGGATCGAAAGGAAGGCGGCAGCCACTTTCTATGGAACACCTCCAAGATCCACCATTGATGAAGCTCTGAAGAATTTCTTAAAGGTGAGATCTGATTTAAAGTTACCGAGGGCAGCTGACTATGCTCGAAGTCCACCTCATGGAGTTTGCTCTTGAAAAAGATAAGGAGTACTTTGCTTGCACTTACGCTCTGAGCATGCTGCAAAGGACAGTGTCAGATGCAAAAACACATAGCTGGCTTTTGAATGAGAGTTTCTTAAAGTGAAAAGACTTTAGCTTCATATTTTTTTAATCTTAATCTCCTACCTTTATAAAGTTCTAATGCACTGTTATGTTAGATTTTGTAAGTGTTTAAAATGTTTGGAAGTATTAGAGCTTTCAAAGCTAACTTCTACATGTTTTTATTATTTCCTTTTAATTTCTTTCCTCAGGCAAGAAACATACAAATAAGGAATTTCTCTACATCCTAGCATTAATGTTGTTTTTACCCAATCTATATTAGAATAATTGAAGCCATACCTAATATTATTATTAATTGTTTACACCTCTTTCCAAATTTGCTTGCAGATTTGCTCCACAATAACTTTCCCATGATTTAGTGGTTCCATAGAATATAACAGCAATCTAAAAAGCACAGTCTTATTTCTTGACTGTAACCACGGAGTCTATGTTTGAATCTTCAAGTACTATAGTAGGATTTTTTATACTACTTCTCCTGAATAGATTGTAGCCACCAGTGGTAAATTTTGTTTCACCTCCTTTGACCCAGGTTTCACTTGCCACAAAGCCGCAAGTAATAGGTTTTTGGAAACTTACTTTTTGATGCCTTTTTTGATTTTGGGCCGCACTACCTGATATCTTCAATACCTTTGCAACATTGCTTTCCTTTATCTTTCACAAAATATTCGTCAACTTATTCTCAATCCACCAACAAATGGAATTCAAAATTCATATGATTATTCATTCAATGGTCTCCCAGCTCCTGTTAATCTAAACATAGTAGATGTACACTTGTGATTTTGCATTCAGTGGCCACTTTATTAGGTACACCTGTACACCTTGTTAATGCAAATATTTGATCAGCCAATCACATGGCAGCAACTCAGCACATAACATGGCCAAGAGGTTCATGTTGTTCAGGCCAATCAGAACTGGGAAGAAATGTGACCTAAGTGGTTTTAACTGTGGAATGATTGGTGGTGCCAGACAAAGTAGTTTGAGTGTCACAGAAGCTGCTGATCTCCTGGAACTTTCACACTCAACATCTCTGGAATTTACAGACCATGGTGTGCAAAACAAAAATCGTCCTGTGAGCAGCAGTTCTATGGGTGAAAAAGCCTTGTTAATGAGAGAGGTCAGAGGAGAATGGCCAGACTAGTTCAAGCTCACAGAAAAGCGACCGTAACCTCTAATAACACACGTTACAAGAGTCATGTGCAGAAGAGCATCTCTGAACACACAGCATGTTGAACATGGAAGTAGATGGGCTACAGCAGCAGAAAATTGCAAACAAACCACTTACCTCCTGTACCTAATAAAATGGCTACTGAGTGTATATGCAGTTCTGCCATTTCCATCCCCACTAATATCTGAGCTTTGAATCCTATGCTAACCCTTGCTCCCAGCCTCACTGTCAATAAGACCATAAGACATAGGAGCAGAATTAGGCCATTCAACCCATCGAGTCTGCTCTGCCATTTCATCATGGCTGATCCCAGATCCCACTCAACCCTATGCACTTGCCTTCTCACCATATCCTTTGATGCCCTGACCGATCAGGAATCTATTAACTTCCACATTAAATATACCCACAGATTTGGCCTCCACCGCAGTCTGTGGCAGAGCATTCCACAGATTAACCACTGTCTGGCTAAAAAAATTCCTCCTTACCTTTGTTCTAAAATATCGCCCCTCAATTTTGAGGCTGTGCCCTCTGGTTCTGGATACCCCCACCATAGGAAACACCCTGTCCATATCCACCTTATCTAATCCTTTCAATGTTCGGTAAGTTTCAATGAGATTCCCCCTGCCCCCACCACATTCTTCTAAATTCCAATGAGCACAGGCTCAAAGGTGCCAAACGCTATTGATATGTTAACCCTTTCATTCCCAGTAGTAGAATTAAATGTGAAGACTGTTTTCTAAACAGGAAGAAAAATCCAAACATCTGAGATGCAAAGTGACTTGGGAGTCCTCATGCAGAACACCCTAAAGGTTAATTTGTAGGCTGAGTCGGTGGTGAGCGCAACAAATACGTTAGCTTTCGTTTCAAGACGTCTAGAATACAAGAGCAGGGATATAATGCTGAGGCTTTATAAGGCACTGGTGAGGACTCACCTTGAGTATTGTGAACACTTTTGGGTTCCTTATCAAAGAAAGGATGTGCTGTCATTAAAGAGACAATAGACAATAGGTGCAGGAGTAGACCATTCAGCCCTTCGAGCCAGCACCACCATTCACTGTGATCATGGCTGATCATCCACAATCAATACCCTTTTCCTGCCTTCTCCCCATATCCCTTCACTCCACTATCTTTAAGAGCTCTATCTAACTTTCTTGAAAGAATCCAGAGAATTGGCCTCCACTGCCTTCTGAGGCAGAGCATTCCACGGAACCACAACCCTCTGTGTGAAAAAGTTTTTCCTCAACTCTGTTCTAAATTGTCTACCCCTTATTCTTAAACTGTGGCCTCTGGTTCTGGACTCCTCCAACATCGGGAATATATTTCCTGCTTCTAGCGTGTCCAATCCCTTAATAATCTTACATGTTTCAATCAGATCCCCTCTCATCCTTCTAAATTCCAGTGTATACAACCCCAGTCGCTCCAATCTTTCAACATATGACAGTCCCGCCATCCCGGGAATTAACCTCGTGAACCTATGCTGCACTCCCCCAATAACTAGAATGTCCTTCCTCAAATTTGGAGACCAAAACTGCACACAATACTCCAGGTGTGGTTTCACCAGGGCCCTGTACAACTGCAGAAGGACCTCTTTGTTCCTATACTCAATTCCCCTTGTTATGAAGGCCAGCATGCCATTAGCTTTCTTCACTGCCTGTTGTACCTGCATGCTTACTTTCAGTGACTGATGAACAAGGACACCTAGATCTCGCTGTACTTCCCCTTTTCCTAACTTGACACCATTCAGATAGTCATCTGCCTTCTTGTTCTTGCCACCAAAGTGGATAACCTCACATTTATCTACATTAAACTGCATCTGCCCACTCACCCAACCTGTCCAAGTCTCCCTGCATTCTCATAACATCCTCCTCACATTTCACACTGCCACCCAGCTTTGTGTCATCTGCAAATTTGCTAATGTTACTTTTAACCCCTTTATCTAAATCATGAATGTATATTGTAAATAGCTGCGGTCCCAACACCGAGCCTTGCGGTACCCCACTAGTCACTGCCTGCCATTCTGAAAAGGACCCATTAATTCCTACTCTTTGTTTCCTGTCTGCCAACCAATTTTCTATCTATGTCAGTACCCTACCCCCAATACCATTTGCTCTAATTTTGCACACTAACCTCCTATGTGGGACCTTATCAAATGCTTTCTGAAAGTCCAGGTACACTACATCCACTGGCTTTCCCATGTCCATTTTCATACTTACATTCTCAAAAAATTCCAGAAGATTAGTCAAGCATGATTTCCCCTTCATAAATCCATGCTGACTGGGACCAATCCTGCCACTGCTATCCAAATATGCCGCTATTACATCTTTTATAATTGATTCCAGCATCTTCCCCACCACTGATGTCAGACTAACTGGTCTATAATTGCCTGTTTTCTCTCTCCCTCCCTTCTTAAAAAGTGGGATAACATTAGCTACCCTCCAATCCGCAGGAACTGATCCTGCATCTATAGAACACTGGAAAGTGATTATCAATGCGTCCACGATTTCTAGAGCCACCTCCTTAAGTACCCTGGGATGCAGACCATCAGGCCCTGGGGATTTATCAACCTTCAGTCCCATCAGTTTACCCAACACCATTTTGTGCCTGATGCGAATTTCCTTCAGTTCCTCTGTTACCCTAGGTCCTCTGGCCACTGTTACATCTGGGAGATGGTTTGTGTCTTCCCTAGTGAAGACAGATCCAAAGTACCTGTTCAGGTCAACTGCCATTTCCTTGTTCCCCATAATAATTTCACCGGCTTCTGTCTTCAAGGGCCCTACTTTGGTCTTAACTAATTTTTTCCTCTTCACATACCTAAAGAAGCTTTTACTATCCTCCTTTATATTTTTGGCTAGCTTACCTTCGTACCTCATCTTTTCCCCCCGTATTGCCTTTTTAGTTATCTTCTGTTGCTCCTTAAAGGTCTCCCAATCCATTGGCTTCCCACTCATCCTTGCTATGTTATACTTCCTCTCCTTTATTTTTATACTGTCCTTGACTTCCCTTATCATCCACGGTCGCCCCTTACTCCCCTTAGGATCTTTCTTCCTCTTTGCAATGAACTGATCCTGCACCTTCTGTATTATTCCCAGAAATGCCTGCCATTGTTGTTCCGTTGTCATCCCTGCTAGGGTATCTTTCCAGTCAGCTTTTGCCAGCTCCTCCCTCATGGCTCCATAGTCCCCCTTGTTCAACTGCAATACTGACACTTCCGATTTTCCCTTCTCCCTCTCAAATTGTAGTTTAAAACTTATCGTATTATGGTCACTACCTCCTAATGGCTCCTTTACCTCGAGTTCCTTTATCAAATCTGGCTCATTACACAACACTAAATCCAGAATTGCCTTCTCCCTGGTAGGCTCTAATACAAGCTGCTCTAAGAATCCACCTCTGAGGCATTCCACAAACTCCTTTTCTTGGGGTCCAGTACCAACCTGATTTCCCCAGTCTACCTGCATGTTAAAATCCCCCATAACAACCGTAGAATTACCTTTGCGACATGCCAGTTTTAACTCTTGATTTAACCTGCAGCCTCTATCCAGGCTACTGTTTGGGGGCCTGTAGATAACTCCCATCAGGGTCTTTTTGCCCTTACAGTTTCTCAGTTCTATCCATACTGACTCTACATCTCCTGATTCTATGTCCCCCCTCACAAGTGACTGAATTTCATTCCTCACCAACAGAACCACCCCACCCCCTCTGCCAACCTGTCTGTCCTTTCGATAGGATGTATACCCTGAATATTCATTTCCCAGCCCTGGTCCTCTTGCAGCCATGTCTCTGTTATTCCCACAACATCATACTTGCCAATTTCCAGCTGAGCCTCAAGCTCATCCACTTTATTTCTTATACTCCGTGCATTCATATATAATACTTTTAATCCTTTTAAAGTAATACTTTTACTCCCCTCACCTTTCACATCAATTCCTATTGCGCTTTGCCATACTCTCCAATCCCTTCTTGAGCTTTCTGCCCCTTTAATTCTGTGGTCTCTTAATTTTTCTCATTCTCTCTTTCCCTTTAACTCCATTCTTATATTTCCAGTTCATCCCCTCCTCCCCCCCCACTACTTAGTTTAAACACACTCGTGTAGCAGTGGCAAACCTGCCTGCCAGAACGCTGGTCCCTCGTCTGTTAAGGTGCAACCCGTCCCTTCTGTACAATTCATCCTTACCCCAAAACAGATCTCAGTGGTCCAAGAATCTAAATCCCTGCTCCCCGCACCGGCTCCTCAGCCACACATTCAGATCCCCTACCTCCCTGTTCATGTCCCCTCCAACACAAGGAACTGGAAGCAAACTCGAGATAACCACCCTGGATGTCCTGCTTTTCAGCCTTCTTCCGAGTTCTCTGAAGTCACGCTGCAAAATGTCTCTCATCTTCTTCCCGACATCATTTGTGCCGACAAGCACCATCACCTCCGGCTGATCACCTTCTCCCTTGAGGATGCCCTGCAATCGGTCTGTGATGTCCTTGATCCTGGCACCAGGGAGGTAACACACCATCCTTAAATCTCACCTGTTGCTGCAGAAACCCCTGTCTGTACCTCTCACTATGGAGTTCCCTACTACCACGGCTCTGCCTGACGGTCTATCTCTTCTGCTTTATTTCAGCACCAATTTTTGACTTGCAGACCCGTCCACCTCTCAGACTGGCACTGTCTTCTGTCCCGACAGCTTCCAAGAGGGTGAACCTGTTTTCAAGAGGCACATCCGCCGGGTTATCCTGTACTCCAAGCATCCATCCCTTCCTCATAGTCGCCCCCCCTCTCTCTTCCCGTATCTTCGGTGTAACGATGTCGCTGTAGGTCCTGTCCAGAAAACTCCCGTTTGCTTCTCCATTGTCTCAACACAGTCCTTCAGGAGCTGAACCTGGACACACTTTCCACATTTGTAGCAGCCAGAGGCACCATCAACGTCCCTGACCTCCCATATCATGCAAGCAGCACACTGAATCAGTTGACCTGTCATTTCTTCACCACTTCTCACCCTCTCCAACTGTGGCGTAGTCTCCTCCCTCAGCCTCCTCGCCAAAGACTCTCGAGCCAAAGACTCGCACTTTTCTCACAAGACACTTCCCTCAACAAGGCCGCTCCCCGACAGGCCACTCCCCTAGAGCAAACCTTGATTATATTGGCTGATATTTGACTAATTCGTTTCACTTGTCACACCTCGGCCAACCTCGAACGTTTGTCTTGCAGGCTGGTCTCGACTGGGTTTTAAGTCAACTGCTCCTTCTCAGCCAATGCCCTCACTCACTCCTTCAGTTGTTGCACCTTGGCCGACCTCGAACATTTGTCTTACAGGCTGGTCTCGACCGGGTTTTAAATCAACCGCTCCTTCTCAGCCAATGCCCTCACTCACTCCTTCAGTTGTCGCACCTTGGCCAACCTCGAACGTTTATAAAGAGGGTTCACAGGAGGTTCACAAGGATGAATCTGGGAATGAGAGGGTTATCATACAAGGAACATTTGATGGCTCTGGGTCTGTAGTCACTGGAATTTAGATGGATGTGGCAGGGAGGATCTCACTGAAACCTGTCGAATATTGAAAAGCTTAGACAAAGTAGATATGGAAAGAATGTTTCCCATGGTGGGGGACTCTAGGACAAGAAGGCACAGCCTCAGGACAGAGGGGCGTCCATTTAAAACAGAGATGTGGAGAAATTTCTTTAGCCAGAGGGTAGTGTATTTGTGGAATATGTTACCTCAGGCAGCTGTGGAGGCCAGGTCGTTGGGTGTATTTAAGGCAGAACTTGATATGTTCTTGATTGGACATGGCATCAAAGATTATGGGGAGAAGCTGGGGAACGGGGATGGGGGGGAAAAAGGGATCAGCCATGATTGAATAGTGGAGCAGACTCGATGGGCCAAGTGGCCTAATTCTGCTCCTTTGTCTTATGGCCTTATGGTCTTATGGAATCATCCTCATGAACCCCCTCTGGATTCTCTCCAATGACAATAGATCCTTTCTGAGATACGGGGCCCAAAACTGTTGACAGTACTCCAAGTGCAGACTGACCAGTGTTCTATAAAGCTTCATCATTATCTCCTTGCTTTTATATTCTATTCCCTTTTAAATAAATGCCAACCATGCATATATCTTCTTTACCACAGACTTAACCTATAAATTAATCTTCTGGTAGTCTTGCAAGAGGACTCCCAAGTCTCTTTGCACCTCTGATGTTTGAATTTTCTCCCCATTTAGATAATAGTCTGCACTATTATTCCTTTTAGCAAAATGCATTATCATGCATTTCCCAACACTGTATTCCATCTGCCACTTTTTTGCCCATTCTTCCAATTTGTCTAAGTCCTGCTGCAATCACATTGCCTCCTCAGTACTACCTACCCCTCCACCTATCTTCGTATCATCTGCAAACTTTGCCACAAAGTAATCAATTCCATTATCTAAATCATTGACAAACAATGTGAAAAGTAGCAGTCTCAATATTGACCCCTGAGGAACACCACTAGTCACTGGCAGCCAACCAGAAAAGGTCCCCTTTATTCTCACTCGCTGCCTCCTGCCTGTCAGCCATTCCTCTATCCTTGCCAGTGTCCTTCCTGTAACGCTGTAGGATTTTATCTTGTTAAGCAGCCTCATGCATGGCACCTTATCAAATGCCTTCTGAAAATCCAAGTAAATGACATCCAGTGCCTCTCCTTTGTCCACCCTGCTTGTTACTTCCCCCTTGCAGATTCACCATGTCTTCCTCAGTTTACATTTTTATTTTATAATCTCCAGTCCTATTTGCTCTGTATCCACCTCCTATTTCTGGAAGATTATATTTTCAAGTTGTTTTCAAAGTATGTAGATGAAATGTATGAATTATGCTTTCTTATTCCATGTTTCTACATATTTAAGTGCATAATAATTTCATTTTGATTAACCCCGAGAACTGACTGAAGATTACTGATTGCTGACAATATTGAACAGTTGTATATATTTTTACATGCTTAATTGTTTTACCCATACAATTGGCTGAAGAGCTTTTCTCTGGTTAAAAAAAACAATTAGTTTAAGAAATGAAGAAGCTAGGTGAGGGAATATGAAATCAACAAGGGGAAGCAAAGGATAAAATTGCATCCATTTGATAAATCATCACTGTTCAGTATGACAGACTGCTGGAAGGGTATTGGAAAAGAAATTCAAAAATCAATTTTAGTAGGACTAACGTCATTGTCTTAATACAAGTATTATACTTTATATTATAGCTGCAAAGTTAGGATAGAGAAACTGGAATTGGTCTCCTTGGAGCAACGGCAATTGAGAGGAGTATAAAATCATAACCGGTTTAGACAGGTTAAATGAAGAGGAACTGTTCAAGGACGAAGGAGCACAGATCTAAATATACAAGAGGATGTGATAAAAGAAAAACATTTTTATGCAGTGAGAAATTATGATCTGGAGCTCACTGCCATCGTGGCTGGCAGGAATAGAATCTGTCAGACAGGGCTTTCAAAATGGAATAGGATAGAGTGAACAGTTTGCAGGGCTATGGGAGAAGTAGTGAATAATTGATAGGATTTCTCTCCTCAGTGCCAGAACTGGTTTGGTAAACCAAGTATTTTCATGTGATTGATTGTTATTGAATGTTGCGTAAATAATGAGCAAAATAAGTAAGTTATTGCTTTTATCTATAGGAATCTTCATGAGAAGTATATGTGATATTTAAAATTAGTTATTGATAAAGAGAAACAAGAGACTATTAAAATTGTGCAGCATGGTGATGCAACATGTGGCTGACGTCCTCAGTAAGGTTCTGTTTTGCCTAACTTTGGGAACGGACCCAAGTGCAAGACACAGACACTGAAGTACTAGGGACAGGACTAGGATACAGGGTGAGGGCAAGGACATGGACACGAAAACCGGGAACACGGAACAGGACTGGACAAGAGAGCTAGGAGCCCGGGCTTGGACTCCGAGCCAGAGACTGGACAAAGACCCAGTACCTGGGTCTTGCCTGTGGCTCGGATCCCAGAACTAGGCAAGGGCGAGGCTTGGCAGGCAGGCAGGACGAGGCTGGAGTCTTCAGGCTTGAGCTAGAGGCGAGGCTTGGCAGGAGGCTGGAGTCTTCAGGCTTGAGGCTAGGCAGGAGGCTGGAGTCTTCAGGCTTGAGGCTAGGCAGGCTCCTCCTGGGCAGGGTGCAGATCACCACCCGACGGAGGCATGGAATAGGAAGGGACAGAACCAACCGCAGGTAACGACAAGGCGGCCTGGCTTACCCGATGGAGGCAAGGAACAGAACCAACCGCAGGTAACGGCAAGACGGCCTGGCTTGCCTGAGCGGAGGCAAGGGACAGGAAGGGAGCTAGGTACAGGGTGGCTCCAGGACAAGACTGCAGGTGAGACGAGGTGAGAGCTACCAGCAAGACCAGGCAAGGCTTCAGGCATTGCAAGGCGAAACGAGAACTTCAGGTGAGGCGAAAGTTACTAGCAAAACAAGGCAATGCAAGGTGAAACGAGAACTTCAGGCGAGGCGAGAGTTACCGGCAAAACAAGGCAAGGCTTCAGGCAATGCAAGGCGAAACGAGAACTTCAGGCGAGGCCAGAGTTACCGGCAAGGCTTCAAGCGAGGAAACAGAAGGCAGAGGAAGGGATACAAGGAGTAAGGACAAGAACAATCCAGCAGCCGCACCCTGGTCTCTGAAGGTATTTAAGCAGCCAGCCCCAACGAGCATCAGCTGCCTCAATTAGAGCTCAACAAGAACACAGACAGGGTAGACAGGAAAACCTGGAGCAAGGGTCGATGGACCGGACCGTGAACCGGAATACGGACTTCACAGACCGGACCATGACAAACTTGTTGAGTATTTAGCATTACTAATTTGCTTTATTGTCTGATTTTTATTTTTTGCCAACCATGAATCATTTTTGTTTCAGCACAGGATCCAAAAAGCATGACTGAATGCTAGTTTGTTAACTGTTACAGTTTAAACAAAGCTGTGTTCCCTGCCTTTTCACCATATCCTCTTTTCTTCTTCAACTTCCAAGAATATGTACCTTAAACATGGAACCAATTAAACAACAAATTTATTATGTAATCTTACTTGTACTGTGGCAGATGGCAGCAGATCCTCCTGGAATTCATTCAGTCTCTAGTGTATGTATATTGCTTGATACCAAGTTGCACTTGGAGATACAGTACTTTGTAAACATCTCAGCTACAGTATATATATACGTATATCATATATGGACTGAGAGTGGGATGGGGCAGGGAAAGGGGAATCGTGGTTGGGAAAATGAGAAAGGAGTGGGAAGCACCAGAGACATCCTGTAATAATCAATAAACCTATTGTTTGGAATCAAATGATTCCACCCACACCACCCGCTGACCCTGGCATTCCTCTGCCACCTGCCCCATACCCTTCCCGCAGCGCTCCACCCTCACCGTTCTCAACATCCTTTGCTCCCGCCAGATTTAGAAACACACTGTCTGCTCCACATTGATAAACACAGTACTGTGCAAAAGTTTTAGACACCCTAGACATATACAATATATAGCTTTTATTTTGTGGCAGTGGTACAGTGCAATACATAAAATTACTGCAGTACTGTGAAAAGGTCTTAGACATTTTATATATATATATATGCCTAAGACTTTTGCACAGTACTGTATATGGAATGCCAGATACTCAAATCTGTGAGCAAAGTCTTAACCACTCTTCAAAAAGAAAAGCAACTGAAATATACCAGTTAGGTACACATAAGCTACATACAAAATGCAAATGATTTACTGAGACTTTTGGAGAATTATTTACACCCAAATGTCAAGGAGTACATTAATTTTACAATATTGCTCAGCAACTAGATGAAATGCTGATAATAACCCAACATTGGTATGAACCAAGAAAGTTATCCCTTAGTTAAGAAGTTCTTTGTTTGTTCTCCCTCTACTTGAGTACTGAGTTTAAAAGCTGGCCCAGACATTTTAAAAGAAGATGTTAATACAAGGAAAATAAATTGATTACATTATGAGAGTAAATACTATACAGCGCTTGTTACTAAGTGAAACAGTCTGTTAGAATACCTTATTTTCAACGAGTGAGAGTGACTTAAATTCACATAAACTAATTGGGTTAAGTCATAGATTTCCCAGTGGGATCAGTGTCAAACTGGAAATCTGATGGGTCCATAGCATGAAACTGCCTTTAGTTCAAGGCAAAGAAATTACGAAAGTTCATTAGTGCCATTCTGTAATTGGGATTAAAGTACATTGTTTAAACAATAACTACATTTTCCTCGTATGATTTTGAGCTGGGATTAATACAATAGTGAAAATATCTGTCATGACATTTTTCAATGAACTTAAACTAATTCCATTAAAAGAAAAGTAGCAGTTGTAATCCATGTAAAATAAACAATATCGTTACTCTTAACCAATTGTTTTACAGGCTGAAGAGTTGAATCCAGGGTACTCCAAATCCAACTCTGTCTACATTGCAAAGGTATTTTTGTTGCCATTGCCTTGTTAGGTTTACCTTTAGGTTTAGATTTTTTTCTGACAATGCCTCATTATTCAGGAAGATCCATTGCTGAATTATCTCACCATCTTCCTCAGAACTCTCCCTAAACATTGTTTATATTAAACTAGGCAGGTTACTGTAATCCATAAGTAAGTTATCATTGTGAATAAAGTTTAAGGATAAAATGTAACTAAGTGCATTCTTTGATTCCATGTGCCCTATTTTATGTCCTTCTTTATAGAGTTCTATATAGGTTTGCAACAGTCATTAGTAGAAAAGCGATGATGGATGAAGCTATTTTAACTAATGCGATTAACTATTCTAAGAAGTAGAGATTTTGTAGAACAATGATAAACATAGGAACATAGAGGGACATGTTCGGCATGGCTTTGTGGGCCGAAGAGCCTGTATTGTGCTGTATGTTTTCTATGTTTCTATACAGTTTTATCATATCTGGCCATGGAGGTGAAAAGATTGG
The DNA here is from genome assembly GCF_030028105.1 of Mobula birostris. Taxonomy (NCBI): domain Eukaryota; kingdom Metazoa; phylum Chordata; class Chondrichthyes; order Myliobatiformes; family Myliobatidae; genus Mobula; species Mobula birostris. The sequence goes on from NC_092370.1 coordinate 158,096,871, forward strand.
CCAGACTTAACACTCCTGATCACTAAGTGCCATCCTGATTTAGCAACAGCATTCTCATCTCAGTCAAAAGATCATGCCTTCAAATCCTGTTTAAGAATATTTTGGGGCAGCATCATGGCTCAGCAAAGCATCACAGCTTTAACTATCCTTGTTTGATTCTGACATCTGATGCTGTCTTTGTGGAGTTTGTATATTCTCCCTATAACAGTGTGGATTTTCCCCTCGGTGCTCTAGTTCACTCCATAATCCAAGCTGCATGCTTCTAGATTAATTGGTAGCTGTAAATCACTCCTAGTATAGTTGACTGGTGGGAGAGAGAATGTGGTGCAGGAGTGTGTTGAACAGCGCAGGAGGTATCATTATCATAAGAAATATAATTTAGGTTAGCACTCAAGGGAGAAGTGCTGCACTGATGGTGCTGTTAATGGGAAAAGGTATGAATACACTCTTCTAATTGCAGTTCTTTGTACAAATCAAAGAACGGTAGAAGAGCCCAGTTTGCTCTGTCAGACAATCTAAGCCAAAATATGTTTGTTCCCATTCTCCTGAAGAGTCGTCAGCTTCTAATTCTGCCAAGTTCCAGTGGTTCGGTGACAGTCATTATACTCTTGGTTCAGTGGTTCAGTTCAAAAAATTCCCACAGGTGTGTGAACTTTCAAAAATATGTACCCTGTTTTGAATGGGGTGATCAACCAAGACCCCTCTGCTTAAGATACAGGTTTGAAAAAATCTCATGGCATTTTTTGAGGAAGGGCAAAGGAGTTAGTGTCCTATTAATTTCTCAAATAACATCATCAAAACAATTTTCCTGTTGTTTACCCAGTTGTTGTCGATGATACCTTGCCATACATAAACTGATTACATAGTTTGTTTGCATTTACAGTGGTGCTGGAAAGTTTGTGAACCCTGTAGAATCTTCTCTATTTTGGCATAAATATGATTTAAAATGTGATCGGATCTTCACATGTCCAAAAACTAGATAAAGAGAACCCAATTAAATAAATTACACAAAATATGTTATAGTTATTCATTTATTGAAAAAAAAATGATCCATATTACATATATTTGTTGGAAAAGTATGTAAACCTTTGCATTCAGTAATTAGTGTGCCCCACTGGCACAGCAAAAACTTCAACCAAACGTTTCTGGTAACTATTGATCAGTCCTGCACTTCGGCTTAGGGGAATTTTAGGCCATTCCTCCTTACAGGACTGCTTCAGCTTTGGGATGTTGGTGGGCTTCATTGCATGCACTGCTTGCTTCAGGTCCTTCCACAACATTTCTATCAGATTAAGTTCAGGACTTTGACTCAGCCATTCCAAAACACAAATTTTCTTTATAGCATTCTGTTTTTGATTCACCCTTGTCTTTCAGATCATTATCTTTTTTGCGTTATCCAACTTCTATTAAGTTTCAGGTGACGGACTACTACCCTGACATTCTCCTGTAAAATGTCTTAATACAATTTTGAATTCATTGTTCCCTCAACAATTACAAGCTGTCCAGGCCCTGAGACAGCAAAGCACCCCCAAACCATGATGCTCCTTCCACCATGCTTCACAGTTGATGATGGTATGCAGTTCCCTTTTTCTTTCAAACATAGCAATCTGTATTTCTATCAAAAAGTTCAACTTCTGTCTCAACTGTCCTCAGAAGATTGTCCTAGAAGTGTTGTAGAAAATCCAGGTGGTCTTTTGCAAACTTGAGACGTGCAGCAATTTTTTTTTTGGAGATCAGTGGTTTCCTCTGCGGTGTCCTTCTTGTTCAGTGTTTTTCTTATAGTGGACACATGAACAGGGACTTTTGCAAGTTCTAGAGACTTCTGCAGGTCTTTTTGCTGTTACCCTTGGGTTCTTTTTCACTTCCTTCAGTATTGTGCGTTGTGCTCTTGGTGTGACCTTTGCAGGATGCCCTCTCCTAGGGAATGCAGCAACAGCCAACTTCTCTTACTGTGGACTGATGTACACTCTGGTCTTTTGTAACCTTTTCCAGCTTCATGCATCTCTACAATTCTAAGGTCCTCTGAAAGTTGTTTTGATTGAGACAGGGTGCACATAAATGGATCTTTCTTGAGAAGAGCAGACTCTGTCAGAAACCTGACTTTGTGTGTCTTTTTTATAGGGCAGGGGACCTCGATAAACCGCACCTCCAATCTCATCTCATTGATTGGAACACCTGACTCCAAAAAGCTTTTGTAAAAGGCATTACCCCAGAGGTTCACATACTTTTTCCAACAAGTACATGAAATATTGGATCATTTTTTCTCAATAAGCAAATGAACAAGTATAATGATTTTTGTGTTATATATTTAGTTGAGTTCTCTTTATTTAGTTTTAGGATTTGCGTGAAGATCTGATCACATTTTACGTAATATTAATGCAGAAATAGAGAAAATTATACAGGGTTCACAAACTTTCTAGCACCACTATAAGTGGTAACTGCTTGTGAAGCCCTTTGATGTTCTGAAATGCTGGTTTTTAATTCTGCGACCTATTTTAGAAAGGTTATTTGCAAGGGTATTAGTTAAGTACAAGATCAGTCTAGGTTGTCAGTTTTTATGACTAAAGGGTGCTGTGCAGTACAAGTAATTTAGTTTGTTGACCCATGCCTTGGTCAAAAAGATTAGGTAAATTATGGCGCAAATGTACTTAATTCGAAACTCACACTTTATTGTACCTATGCAAATATCTCTGTGAATTATGTTGTCCCCAGGTCAACAACTGTTCCCCTTGTACCAATGCTCATTCAGGCTACCACTCCAACTTATTAAGTATAGGATCTCCTGTTGGCCAAATAATTGAAATTCCTGGCATGGAGTCTTTCTTGTGAGTGTCCAGATTTTGCACTGCTTATCTGGCTAACCTGTATTAGTTTCTCACTGGATCTGACCCAACCCTATAAGTAATATTAGTTTATTGCTCTTTGACTAGACTTGTTCTCCCTGAGTCATGCCAACTCAAACCAGTTTAGCCAGATCAGCCAGTGGCTGGCCTCAGGTAACTTCAGGTCTGAGTCACACTCTGCCCTTTTCATAGGCCTGCACCTTCTATCTTACCAAATAAAACCTCACTAACAACTTTATATTTGGAATTGTTCTCTGGTTTATCAGATTATCAGTGGGGATATCATTGTGTTCACTTATAGTTGATTTGATTAAGTCATCTCTGAACAAGAACAATTTCAAAAAATGGGAATTGTTGTGTTAAGCAAGGGTTATGTGATAGAATCCGGTGGGGATGATAAGAAGCCTAGATAATAAACAATTAAAAAAAATAGGAAGTGTATCATGTACCCTGTAGTATTTGTGGCTGCCTAGTTTCTCAATTCCCTGGAAGGGTCATGTGATTGAATCCAGTGGGGTCGATAAGAGAGTGAGCAATAAAGAAAACAGGAAATGTATCATGTACCTAATAGCATTTTTGGCTGCCTGGTTTCTCAATTCCCTAGAAAGCCCAGAACATTCTGCTATATATTGGTAAAGCCAATGAATTCCTCTTGAGTTCTACAAGACCAAAAATAACATTTCATCCTCTTTGGTTAACAACACTATTCTTTTTTGTACACTGCATACCAAGCCGTTGATGTAACTTTGCATAATACTATTGAATACTTTCACTGAGGAAGTAACAGTTATTTTTGTCAAAAATAGGAATAAAAATGCTGGAAATAAAAGACTTGTTAGGTAGTATCTGTAATGTAAAATCGCAAAGTAGAGGATTTGGGTGTGCATCTTCATCTACTGATAACAAGATTAACACCTTATATTCCATCTGACTACACTCCACCTGATGGCTTGAATATTGATTTCTCCTTCTGGTGAACAAATTTCCCCTCCCCCTCTTCTAATCCCCACTCTAACCTTTTACTTCTTCGCACCCGCCTATTACTTCTCCCTGGGTCCCCTCCTCCTTCCCCTTCTCTTATTGTCCACTCTGCTCTCCTATCAGATTCTTCTTCTCCAGGTCTTGACTGTTCCTACCCACTTGGCTTCATCTATCACTTTCTAGCTTGCCTCTTTCCTCTCCCCTCCCTTTTTATTCTGGCATTTCCCACTTCCTTATGAGTCCTGAAGAAGGGCTTCGGCCTAAATGGTGACTGTACACTTTTCCATAGATGCTACCTTACCTGTTGAGTTCCTCGAGCATTTTGTGTGTGTTGCTTTTTATCTCCTGATGATTGCATACCCCAACCTTGTTCGTACTCTACTGGGATTCTATTTTATCTTTTTGAACATAATTACATAATTTCTGTTCCTATATCAGTGTTCTTTATCTATTTTTCATACAGTGATTCTGCTTATTTCTCAACAATTAAATGTGTAAACTAATTCAAATAAATGCTGGCTGAATCTTGAAATTTAATATTAATGAAGAAGTCCATTTGATTTGATGTGTTGGATGTAATCTGGAACTGTTTTGGTACTCAACAGTGCTACAGGGACCTTGGCAACAATGCAACAGCCCTACATTGGCTAGACTTGGCATCTGAATTGCCTATCAAATCAAAAGACGTAAGTGCAGTTCAACAAAGAATTAGTATCATGTCTGCATGAGACTACTTTCTAAAAACTCTTCTATATTGTCGAGTTGACTAAAAATCCCTGTTTATCAATAGGTTGAACTAATTACATAAATAAAAAGCAATTTTTGGACCTTAGTAATACTAGATATCATTTTAAAATTATCTATAAAAACAGTATTAAAACACTAACATGACCACTCTACTAATAGTTTTGTATTAAGGCTTATCATTATTGAAACAGTATTCAGATATTTAGCATAGCTCCCACCTTCACTCAAAGATAATGATTTACACTAAATCCAATTTTTTCTCTTAATATAGGACACAGAAGCCCAGAAAAATTTGGAAGCAATACGAAATACCCTCGTCAAAAGGAGCTAAGCCCAGTGCTGTTAACCAGAAGAAGCTTAGAGGGCTTTTATCTTGCTACAGAATGTCTTTCTGTTGCGTTGTCAATCTAACTTTGAATACAACATCTCTTACTGTGGTATTTTATTCTGTTGTTTAATAACCACAAAATATCATAAATCATGACAGACTGGTGGTAAAAGGTTAAAATTTTCACCAAGTTACAAAAGATCACTCCTTATTCAAATACATTTGAAGAGACAGACTTTAGACACTAATAAGCTGGCAGTTTTATTCCCTTTAGCAGTAACATTTTCTATTTCATGTAAAGAAACTGACATCTCCAAGAAAACTATAATTTCTTTTCATAGCACCAATTCACATTCTTTTCACAATAGCTTGAAATGTGTTGAGTTTTATAGGTATTCTTTGCTATTTATTTGGGCTAATGTGTATGATCTATAGATGTACTGAATTCCTTTACTGAACTTTCAGGGTTAATTGCATACAAGTTTCCAAAATCAGAATCACTGTATCAGAAGTCTGTCTTAGAGAGTTTGTATTATTTCAGTGTGTTTTACTTATTAGTAGATAAAGTCCTCATACACAGTATAGTTAGCAAACTCGATATTTAGCATTGTCCTGATTATTCATGTGCTTCCTTTGGCTTTGCAGTGAATAGACTTAATTGGTGGCAGTGATGAAACCTGCCCATGACTGCTGAAGTGAAAGTGTTAGCAATCATTAGAGCATGATAACAGGTTGGTTTCTCGATCCCTTTTTCATCAATTCTCGTATCAGAACTAGTAATGTGTGACCTTCAGTGAGGCAAAGAAAGAAGTCAAGATTTATGATGACCACATGACCTTGTGTACAGAATTATAGTAGGAACATCACTGTCATAGGCTATTGTATCTAAGAGGAATTGTGGGCCGGTCATTTAGGAGAACCACAGGATGCTTTCATGGAACTGCCCAAGTCAAGTCCGATATTTCATAATGTAAACATGACCTTCATCCAAATGTTGCTTATCTACATTAGTTTATGCAAGTCTTGCTCATCGATATTGCACTATTTTTATCTTGTAGCATCATAATATGAGAAATAGAAACAGAAATGCTAATAAGCCCCTTGGATCTGTTGTGTCTTTCAAAAAAGATGATGGATTCTCTGTCTTATTCACTATTCCTCTCAATTACAATGTCCTCAGTGCTCAAAAGGCTATCTTTCTCATGGTCTTAGGCTTGACCAGCTACAGCCTCCGAGTCAGAAAATTCCAGTGATATACTGTTTTCTGCAGAAACAAATTTCTCAAGGGACACAGGAAACAACAGCGCCTCAATGAGATCACCTCCCATTCTTCTAAATTCCAGAGAGGGTAGGCTGGCATTACTTGGTGTCTCTTCTTTGGATGACTCACACCTCTTGGGGTTCAGTTTAATAAATTTACCTGGCACTCATTCCAAGGCGAGAGTATTCTCCTTTAGGTACAGAAACCAAACCTCCACTGGCAATATTAGATGAGATCTTACAAAAGTCCTGTAAAATTCAGCAAGGCACACTTCCTTTTGTAAAGACCAATGTACCAGTAAATTGCTACCTAGCTGATACAATACTAGAATTCTACCATCTGCCCTGATCCATAATGAAAAAAAATGGAAGATATTAGCGGGGGATGAAAAATGTCTTCTTATTGGGTATATTTGAAGTATAGTAGAGAAAAGAGGGCTTTGTAAAATGTCAAGCAGGTTCGTACATGAGTTCTAAATATTCTTTGCAGCTGTTCAAATCTGTCTGCCACATAATAACTGAACAGAGAAAAAATATTCAAAGAAGTTCTCGTGGCCACATTGAGAACAATATCTTCACTGACTCTTGGGAGTTCCTGCCCCACAACCACTCAAAGAAGAGAAAGATTGTTCAGGATGGCCCTGAGGACTTTGAGTCAAGGTGTCAGGAAGTCATAGAAGTCCAGAATAAAGAATGGAAGGAGTGTACCACCTCCCAATTACCCACCAACTTTGTCACCTATAGCAGACACTGCAGGTCCATGTTGACACATCAGTTACTCAGAAAGTGGAGCAGAAGCAATTCAAGCCTGATCCCAAGGGAATACCTAAGAGGAGAAGCATCAGAATGTGTCTCTACTTTCATTCAGTTATGGGTATTTGTGGAATCCTACATTATCATGTTTTTTTACGAACAAATTAATTAACCATGTAAATAGGCACCATCTGGAAATGTTGATAGAGTCTGAAAAAGTAAATAATCAAAAAAAGTCCAGTTTATAGGATTTTCATCTCTGTTCAGTTCACCTTTCACATCTTGTCCCAAAACAACTACATACCTTTATTGTGAATTCATTCAAATAAGAGTGCATATAGTACCTTTTCTCTTTGCAGTGCAGTATTATTAACTTGCAGCTCCTGCTATGTATATAATGATAATCATCGTGCATTCTTCCTGACCTACTGCATATATTGCAACACTATTAACCTACTCATTCTATGACCAAAAATTATTACAGAAAAGATATCATGCTCAAGAGAAACTGGAAAGCTGAAATTTGATTTTCTTTCTTCAGTACCTTTTAAACTAAGATTTATTTTTGGATTGCAGCTCTTAAACTTTCCAATTAATCTGCGATCCCTTTATATTCCCAAGTTGGTTCAAGTTGTTCTACTGCAAAGAACAACCAAAGAAGAGTAAATATTTGATATTCCCATTTGTGGTTCTTTATTTGATATCCCCACATGTACTATCTGTAGATGTGCTCTAACCAAAAGCTTGATTGAATGGGGCATATAAAGATTGTGCCCACAGTAGCAATTCAGAAATAATTATGAACTCTGCTTCCAACTTCCAAAAATGACTCCATCATCTACAGATCCAAGGTTAAGGATATGGTAAGATACTCTTTGCTTGTCTAGATGAAAGCAGCTTTAGCAGCACTTAAGGAGCTTCATATCATTGCTTCTGCCATCACCAATGAATGATTTAAAAATCTGTAGAGCATTATATGCCTACCACAATCTAGGGGCAAAAAACCTTGAAATCTCTTTCAGACCATATTATTGCCCAGCTCTCTATTGGGATTTGCAATTCTGAGCAACAGGTGAAGAACAAATATAAATATATTATTCTTTTTTCCTCTCCAAAGTTTAATAATGTGATTTAAAACAAAAGCACTGTTGATGCTAGAAATCTAAAGTAAGCTTAAAATGCTGGAAATACTCAGCGGGTCTGGCAGCATCTGGAAGGAAAAACAGGGTTAACTAACTCATGTAATTGGTGGTTTGTAGTAAATTTACATAACAAACTTTATATTTATGTAATATGTCATAACATTTAAAATTAATTACATTTAACAAGTAATACGTGATACAATTACATTTGTAAATGTAGTATGTGAATTATCATGAATTTACACAAAAACCATCCCTTTTATGTTTTTTTACCCAGTTGAACAGGAAAATAACTGTCGTTAGACCATAGTTGATGCCTCCAAGGAGAGAGCCCACTGCTAACTGCAGTGAGAGAAACAGTATGTTAAGTGACATAGAGCTACATACAATGTCAAGTATTGGCCCTCCATTTTAATTCCTTTGCTATGTTCTCTGCACATAAGCTCAGGTGCAACAGTGGCCTGCTCAGTTATGACATGGTAATTAACTTTTCCTAGTTGTACTGCCATGTATTGGGAATATTGCACAGTCGTTAGCTTTAAAATCTGTGCAAATGGTGAGGTGGGAGGGTGGGGAGGGGGTAATATGCTCATGATCACTTATTATGCATCAGCCATAAGCAGTGCAAATTCAGAATATTTCCCTATGCATGTTCAAAGCATCAAGTAGTTGTTAATTTTAAAAGCAATAGAATATGATATTATGCCTCCTGTAATATATTATGTTGAAGGACAAGAACCTACTGACATCTTCTAAAATGCATTATGTTTAGTTTAGCATTATATCTTCATAAAGTACTGCTATGCCAACAAAATAGTTCCCTCAATCAATGTTGGGATTAACTTGTAAAATGTGGGTGCAAAGATAGTGGGGGAGAGTGCAAAGCTTGTTATGCAAGGCTCGAGTCTGATGTGAAAGTACTTCAGAACTTCCTTTCTTAATCAACAGAAGAATACTGGCTTATTGTTTTTTTTTAACTCAACAGTTACAAACAAACTACAACCCATTACTCTTTCCTCTGTAGAACTTGGTATAAAGTCTCTCACATTTTTTTCTGTTAGAATAAGTGGATGCAAAAATTGCAGACTCTGAATTGTATGCAGAAATTAAATGTAATAGCATCACTGTATTGTCAATCTAGAGTAGAAGTAGTAAATAATTGATTAGTTATCTCAGCAAAGCAGCTGATACATTAGTTGTATCACATAAATTTAGAGTGATGTACACCAAACATGGGCAAATGGAACTAGTTTAGATGGACATCTTGATGGGCAAGGACAAATTGGGCTGAAGGCCTCTTCCGTTCCGGATTAGTCTATGAATAGGTCTCCCCTCACTTTATAACATACTGTAGGGGTTATTATGTGGCCACATAGTAGAACATTCTGTATTATATATAATAGATGCTTTGATATGCAGTGTAAGAGAAACATGCCTTTGTACAAAGGAGTGCAGATAACACATGTTAAGAGACTGTTCATCCAATGTTTCAACCCACCAGTTCTTGGTAAACATGTCAGTAAATTGTCCAGAGAATGCTTTAACTGCATAAAAACACATGGCATTGAATCTTAACTTTGAGTGGGTAATGCCTTGGAGAATAGCTAATAGTGTGTCTCAAGAGCCTTCAGTGCTTCAGTAAGAAAGTTGGGCATTATATCCTTAAAAAGAAACCACACAACAAGGTGTTTCTTTCCTAAAAATCCCCAATGATGCAAGTTTTATGCTCTCTGGTAAATTAATGGAGCCAAAGTCCAAACGATAGCATGGAAATGGGAAATCTCCAATATGAGGCTATAAAGTGCTAAGTGGTGGGGAGGAAGTTGAGGTGAAAGTTTAAATAAAACTAATTCTAAAATTCAAATGAAAATTCCATTTGATAACACTTTGAGTGAAGACTTGTGACTGTTAAGTTATTCAAATGATATTTTAATAAACTGTTCATAATTTTAATCTGCCTTCTTATAAGTAACTTGATGCCAGGCATAAATTGTTGTACTATTAGCCCTAATAAAAGGGAAAGTAATTCTGTGCCACAGTCAGGATTAACTGTGTTTAAAAAGGGCACAAATTGTAATCATTACCTGATGTTCTAATGCTCCTGCATTCACACCCATAAAGACTCTGAAACTTGAATGAACTGATACAGAGTAGAAATAATCATAGACTGGAGAATGGAAATAGTACTTTGATTGTAGAGTAGCAGCAGAGTTGTTATGAAAGTTTGCTTTTGCAAAAATTTCTTTAGTGATCTATTATTTTATAAGGGTTAGAATTAACACTCAGTATTTATATTTCCAGTTTATTTATTAAAGGAGGAGAGCCTGTATTACTAATTGAAGCTGTGATGTTTGTAGTACATAAAGTGGTATGTGTAATTTCTACCTTCTTTTCACTTGTGTGAAACACTCACCAGAACAATCTAAATCATCCTTTATACAATGGGTTGAAGTAATTGCCAGTAGTGTCTGAAATACAAAATGTTCATTTTGCTATCTTGTAATGCACTGTTTAAAGCACTTTTATATAACTGATTACTCTGTTTATTGAGGATGCTGAGTGTAACAGATTGTGAAATCTTGTCTCTAAACACTTGTGAGATTCTAGCTGTGCATTGTCATAAGAAGTAAATGTAAAGGCACCTTCTATTTAACACTCTGAATTTCCCAGCCCCTTTTCTTCCAAGCATTAAATTCCAACATTCCTGTTTCTTGAAAGGGAACTTCTAGTCCTTTAATGATATTATTCAGTTGCATATTAATATTGTTGACATGAGCAGGTTATATCTAAATGGATATTTAGATTTCACAGTAGCACACACAAAATGCTGAAGGAACTCAGCAGTTCAGCAGGTTTCACAATGTTTTATTTCCAGATGAAATCAGATCAACTATTTTACAGAATGTAATCATGACTTTTCCTTCTTTTTAATAAGCTTTGAATGTTTTTGTATAGTAACTTACATTCCACTTTCAGCAAGAAAGATTTTTTATGAATGTTTATTTATATATTTATTTATTGAACTACTGTGTGGAATAGACCCTTCTAGCTCTTTGAGCTATGCCACCCGGCAACCCATGATTTAACACTAGCCTAAACACAGGGCAATTTAAAATGACCAATTAACCCACCAACCAGTACATCTTTGGACTATGGGAGGAAACTAGAGCACCTGGAGAAAACTGACACAGTCACACAAACTCCTTACAGACAGCAGCAGAAAATCAACCCAGATCACTGGTACATTAAAGCATTGTGCTAACCACTACATTACTGTGTCACCCAAATACTCATCCAAGTTGTTTGTATTTTTATTAAATGTAATTACAACAAATTATTGTGTTGTTTTTCTTTATAGTGTAATATCCTCACTATCTAGTACTACTGAATAGAGAGAGACTTTGTTAAATTTATAATTAGTGTTAAAGGAACAAGGAGAAAATATCCTAACCTGTTTGCAGTTAAATACTCGATATTTGTTACTGATGTTTCAGGACATCTAACTACCTGTTACCTATTATTTAACATTCAAAGAAATGTTATGCTGCCTGATGCCTCATTTTCCTCCTCAGTTTCATGAATCATGTCCAATCCTTTAAATTCATTTTTATGTGTTCAGAAAACTAAAGGGGCTGGGGGCGGTGGGCGAGGGGGATTGTTCAGGACATTGTGAAGTGAGTGGATATCCATAGCCTTTTCTAGCATAATCCCCAAATAGAATATGCTCCTAACACCTTCTCAGTAAAGAGTAATGTAATACACTCAATAAGCATTCAATCTTGTGCACTACACAATGTATGATTTTTACTATGCTAGTGTGCTATAAAGATTTATAACTATGAGAATGAAAACATTTAAGCAGACTCCCATTAACTTCCTAATGTATTGAATAAACACTGTGTAGCTTTGTGGTGTGATAACTTTAAGAACAGGAATACAACTTGCTGCTAAGTTTTTGTTTTCCTATGTCATTATTGTATTGAAACTTTGTTATTTTTTACTTGGACACAGTTATTCAATAAATCTGATGATCACATGCAACTTGATAGTCTGATTTCATGGCCTAAAGGCTTCCAATCAATCAGCCCATGGCTTTCATTAATATTTTGTGTGAGCTGACGACATCGGTCATATGTTAGAGGTGCAAGAAGATAGTGCTGTTTGCTTTACTGCTGCACCAGAAAGAAAAGGAGATAATGGTGACAACTGGAATTGGAAGACTTATTTCTGGGTCGATAGGGTTACAGATTGAAACTATATCTATAATTAATAGCAACATAAGAATTGTGAGTCTGCTAAGCCAGTCAGCACACCTGTTCACACAATATTTCCCTAAGTGGCATTAAAATAGGTCAGCCCCCACCCATGCTCCATTTCAAAGGTACATTTAATGCCAGAGAAATATATACAATTTACATCCTGAAATGCTTTTTCCTTGCAACCATCCAGGAAAATGGAGTGCCCCTAAAGAATGAATGACAGTTAAATGTTAGAACCCCAAAATCCCCCTCCCCTCCTGTCTGTAAGGGGCAGCAAGTAATGATCCCCCTCCCCCCACCAGCAGAAAAAGAGCATTGGCACCTGCCACCAGGCACAAGGCAACAGCAAAGACACAGACTTGCAGTACTCCAAAGACTACTTGTTCACCCGGTATTCAAGATACCACAGGCTCTCTCTCTACATAATAAGGGAGAAAGGGATGTCTCCGTTTCACAGCGAGAGGGGAGACATAACAAACAACTCGCTGGTTTATGATGTTAAAAGTCTGTTGTGTCACTTTTTTTCAAGTTCTGTGCCCAAAGATCTCTGGTCTTCCATCTCAGATCTTCCATCTGCCCCGACACCGACCTTCGATCCGCCCGTCTCCAGAGCCATGCGATCTCGGCCCTCCGAAGGCAAGCTGAGCTCTTAGGCCAAGCCCTTGGCATGCCGAATAATGGCCAGTCATGAAACCCCGAGAGGGGGTCCCATTCCCGCAAAGAACCATAGTCAGTGTGCAACTCCAGGTCAAGGTCTTCAAAAGAACCCTGAAAGGGAAAAATAGAAATATTGAAGGTGGAAATAGAGCTGTTTCCAAGGATTCAAGCAAAGGAGTCACCGTTAGGCGCCATTAATCCTTCTAAGCTCCTCCTCCATTTATATATTTAAGGAATATTATGTTTACGTACATGCCAGCTACTCCTGAAGAATGGCCCAGTTCAAATTTAGATTGTTTTAGACATCCTTGTATGCAAGATATTGTACCTGAAATTTTGTCTAATTGAGCCTGATTTAAATGGAATCAATGGATTACATTACATTACAATTCTTCCCTCTACTGATAATGCAAAACAACCAAGAATTACAAAGAAGACTACTACCAGCTGATAAGCACTACTGTATATGTAGACCTAAAGCTGTTAAGAGGTAATTATTCTCAAGAATAGGGAAGTTAGTCACAATTTAATTACATTTCAGTTCTCAGCAAATCCAGATTCCATAGGTAAACTTCAGTAACCCATTAAATGGCTAAGTAGCCCCAGAGATGCATCATATCTATCATAAGGTTTAAGCCTCATAACAGGCCACAATCTCAGTAATAGCTGTTCACATTTTGTTCTGTTCAGTCTTCTATGCACAAATGTCTAGCTACTCTTCTCAAACCCCAAGGTGAGAGAGAGGGGCAAAAGGCAGATAGTCACACCAGGGCCTGGGGAGTCAGATAAGTGGGTAACAGTCAGGAGAGGGAAGGGGAGCAGTCAGAGGCTAGAGAGCACCCTTGTGGCTGTACCCCTTGACAATAGGAAGTCCTGCTTGAGTAATGTTTGGGGGGGATGGCCTACCTGGGGGAAGCAACAGTGTCCGCACCTCTGGCACAGAGCCTGGTCCTGTGGCTCAGAAAGGTAGGGAAAGGAAGAGGATGGCAGCAGTGTTAGGGGGTCAGACAGGCGATTCTGTGGACGCAGGAAAGAAGTATGGATGGTAGTTTGCATCCCAGGTGCCAGGGTCCGGGATGTTTCTGATCACATCCAAAATATCCTGAAGTGGGATGGAGAACAGCCAGAGGTTGTGGTACATACTGGTACCAACAAATTAGGGAGGAGGACCTGAAAGCAGACTACGGGGAGTTAGGAAGGAAGTTAAGAAGCAGGACCACAAAGGTAGTAATCTCGGGATTACTGCCTGTGCCACGTGACAGTGAGTATAGGAATACAGTGAGATGGAGGATAAATGCGTGGTTGGGGGATTGGAGCAGGGGGCAGGGATTCAGATTTCTGGATTATTTGGACCCCCTTTAGGGCAGGAGTGACCTGTACAAAAGGGACTTGTTGCACTTGAATCCCAGGGGGACAAATATTCCTGGCAGGGAGATTTGCAAAGGCTACTGGGGAGAGTTTAGACTAGAATTGCTGGGGGATGGGCACCAAACTGAAGAGACGGAGGAAGAGGCAGTTGGCTCACAAATAGAGAAAGCTTGAAGACAGTGCGAGAGGGAGGATAGGCAAGTGATAGAGAAGGGACACGCTCAGACCGATGGTTTGAGGTGTGTCTATTTTAATGCAAGGAGTATAATGAACAAAGTGGATGAGCTTAGAGCATGGATCAGTACTTGGACCTATGATGTTGTGGCCATTACAGAGACTTGGAAGGCTCAGGGGCGGGAATGGTGACTTAGAGTGCCAGGCTTTAGATGTTTCAGAAAGGACAGGGAGGGAGGCAAAAGAGGTGGGGGTGTGGCACTGTTGATCAGAGATAGTGTCACGGCTGCAAAAAAGGAGGAAGATGTGGACAGATTGTCTACAGAGTCTCTGTGGGTAAAAGTTAGGAACAGTAAGGGGTCAATAACTCCACTGGGTGTTTTTTATAGACCAGCCAATAGTAACAGGGACATCAAGGAGCAGATGGGGAGACAGATTCTGGAAAGGAGTAATAATAACAGGGTTGTTGTGGTGGGTGATTTTAATTTCCCAAATATTAATTGTCATGTCCCTAGAGCAAGGGGTTTAGATGGGATGGAGTTTGTTCGGTGTGTTCAGGAAGGTTTCTTGGCACAATATGTAGATAAGCCTACAAGAGGAGAGGTTGTACTTGATCTGGTATTTGGGAAATGAACCTGGTCAGGTGTCAGATCTCGGTGGGAGAGCATTTTGGAGATAGTGATCACAATTTTATCTCCTTTGCCATAGCATTAGAGAGGGATAGGAACAGACAAGTTAGGGAAACGTGTAATTGGAGTAAGGGGAAATACGAGGCTATCAGGCAGGAACTTGGAAGCATAAATTGGAAACATGTTCTCAGGGAAATGTACAGAAGAAATGTGGCAAATGTTCAGGGGATATTTGCGTGGAGTTTTGCATAGGTACGTTCCAATGAGACAGGAAAAGGATGGTAGGGTACAGGAACCATAGTGTACAAAGTCTGTTGTAAATCTAGTCAAGAAGAAAAGAAGAGCTTACAAAAGGTTCAAAAAACTAGGTAATGATAGAGAACTGGAAGATTATATGGCTAGCAGGAAGGAGCTTAAGAAAGAAATTAGGAGAGCCAGAAGGGACCATAAGAAGGCCTTGGCAGAAGGATTAAGGAAAACCCCAAGGTATTCTACAAGTATGTGAAGAGCAAGAGGATAAGACGTCAGAGAATAGGACCAATCAAGTGTGACAGTGGAGAAGTGTGTATGGAACTGGGGAACCGGAAGAGATAGCAGAGGTACCTAATGAGTACTTTGCTTCAGTATTCACTACAGAAAAGGATCTTGGTGATTATAGGGATGACTTACAGCAGACTGAAAAGCTTGAGCATATAGATATTAAGAAAGATGTGCTGGAGCTTTTGGAAAGCATCAAGTTAGGTAAGTCACCGGGGCCAGATGAGATGTACCCCAGGCTACTGTGGGAGGCGAGGGAGGAGATTGTTGAGCCTCTGGCAATGATCTTTGGATCACCAGTGAGGACGGAAGAGGTTCTGGAGGGTTGCAGATGTTGTTCCCTTATTCGAGAAAGGGAGTAGAGAAAGCCCAGGAAATTACAGACCAGTGAGTCTTACTTCGGTGGCTGGTAAGTTGAATGAGGAGATCCTGAGAGGCAGGATGTATGAACATTTGAAGAGGCATAATATGATTAGGAATAGTCGGCATGGCTTTGTCAAAGGCACACCATGCCTTACGAGCCTGATTAAATTTTTTGAGGATGTGACTAAACGCATTGATGAAGGTAGAGCCATAGATGTAGTGTATATGGATTTCAGCAAGGCATTTGACAAGGTACCCTGTGCAAGGCTTATTGAGAAAGTAAGGAGGCAGGGGATCCAAGGGGACATTGCTTAGTGGATCCAGAACTAACTTGCTCACAGAAGGCAAAGAATGGTTGTAGATGGGTTATAGTCTGCATGGAGGTTGGTCACCAGTGGTGTGCCTCAGGGATCTATTCTGGGACCACTACTCTTCGTGATTTTTATAAACTACCTAGATGAGGAAATGGAGGGATGGGTTAGTAAATTTGATGATGACACAAAGGTTGGGGGTGTTGTGGATAGTATGGAGGGCTGTCAGAGGTTAAACTGGGCTGAGAAGTGGCAGATGGAGTTCAACCCAGGTAAGTATGAGGTGGTTCATTTTGGTAGGTCAAATATGATGGTAGAATATAGTATTAATGGTAAGACTCTTGGTAGTGCAGAGGATCAGAGAGATCTTGGGGTACGAGTCCATAGAACATTCAAAGCTGCTGTGGAGGTTGACTCTGGTTGAGAAAGCATACAGTGCATTGGCCTTCATCAATCATGGAATTGAGTTTAGGAACCAAGAGGCAATGTTGCAGCTATATAGGACCCTGGTCAGACCCTACTTGGAGGACTGTGCTCACTTCTGGTCACCTCAGTATAGGAAGGATGTGGAAACCATAGAAAGGGTGATTTACAAGGATGTTGCCTGGATTAGGGAGCATGCCTTATGAGAATAGGTTGAATGAACTCGGCCTTTTTTCCTTGGAGGGACAAAGGATGAGAGGTGACCTGATAGAGGTGTATAAGATGATGAGAGGCATTGATCATGTGGATAGGCAGAGGCTGTTTCCCAGGACTGAAACGGCTAACACAAGAGGGCACAGTTTTAATGTGCTTGTAAGTAGGTACAGAGGAGATGTCAGGGGTAAGTTTTTTTTACGCAGAGAGTCGCTCCAACCAAACGCCAGGGCTAACCGCGCAGGTGCGTGCGCTGCTGAGGACCCGAGACTCCGCCTTCAGAGCAGGTGACAAGGCAGCCTTAACAACAGCGAGGGCCATCGGAGAAGCAAAGCGTGCACCGCCCAGCGAATCCACAGCCACTTCCAGGACAGCGGCGACACGCCGCGCATGTGGAAGGGCATTCAGGACAACATCACCTGCCTGTGCTGGTGATGCCTCCCTTCCAGATGCCCTGAACAACTTCTACGCTTGTTTTGAAAATGACGTGGTGGCCTGGAAGACCACTCCTCCTCCCAATGACCAAGTGCTGTGTCTTACCGTGGCCGATGTGAGGAGAATCCTGTGCAGGGTCAACCCACCGAAGGCTGCTGGACCAGACAGTATTCTGGCAGAGTGCTCAGAGGATGTGCAGACCAGCTGGCAGATATTCTTACTGACATCTTCAACATCTCCCTGAGCAGCGCCGTCATTCCAATGTGCTTCTAGGCTGCCACCATCGTCCCCGTGCCGAAGAAGTCTTCAATGTCCTGCCTCAACGACTACCGTCCCGTTGCACTCACATCCATCATCATGAAATGTTTCGAGTGGCTTGTCATGAGGCACATCAAGACCCTGCTGCCCCCCTCACTGGACCCCCTGCAGTTCGCGTACCGTCCCAACCGCTCGACAGACGACACCATTGCCATCACCCTCCACCTGGCCCTCACCCACCTGGACAAAAAAGACACGTACGTTCGAATGCTTTTCACAGATTTCAGTTCAGCATTCAACACAATCATTCCTCAGCACCTGATTGGAAAGCTGAGCCTGCTGAGCTTGAACACCTCCCTCTGCAACTGGATTCTAGACTTCCTGACTGGGAGACCTCAGTCAGTCCGGATCGGGAGCAGCATCTCTAACACCACGACACTGAGCATGGCCCCCCCCCCCCCCGCCCCCCCAGGGCTGTGTGCTCAGTCCACTGCTGTTCACTCTGCTGACCCATGACTGCGCTGCAACACACAGCTCGAATCACATCATCAAGTTCACCGATGACACCACCGTGGCGGATCTCATCTGCAAGAATGATGAGTCAGCATACAGAGAGGGGATGCAGCGGCTAACGGACTGGTGCAGAGCCAACAACCTGTCTCTGAATGTGAACAAAACAAAAGAGATGGTTGTTGACTTCAGGAGAGCACGGAGCGACTACTCTCCTCTGAACATCGACAGCTCCTCCATTGAGTTCGTTAAGAGCACCAAATTTCTTGGTGTTCACCTGGCAGAGAATCTCACCTGATCCCTCAACACCAGCTCCATAGCCAAGAAAGCCCAGCAGCGTCTCTACTTTCTGAGAAGACTGCGAAAAGTCCACCTCCCACCCCCCATCCTCACCACATTCTACAGAGGTTGTATTAAGAGTACCCTGAGAGGCTGCATTACTGCCTGGTTCGGAAATTGCACCTCCTCAGATCACAAGACCCAGCAGCAGATAGTGAGGTCAGCTGAGATGATTATCGGGGTCCCTCTTCCCGCCATTACACCATTTACACCACACGCTGCATCCGCAAATCTAACAGCATTGTGAAGGACCCCACGCACCCCTCATACAAACTCTTCTCCCTCCTGCCGTCTGGAAAAAGGTACCGAAGCAGTCAGGCTCTCACGACCGGACTACGTAACAGTTTCTTCCCCCAAGTCATTAGACTCCTCAATTTCCAGTCTAGTCCGATGCTAACCTGCGCGCGCGCACACACACCTGAACACCACTCCAACTCACTTTGCAAATTTTGCTCATTTCTTTCTCAATTCCTGCTAAAACATTGTTTACATTTACATTTCCATCATTTATTATTATATTGTAATTTGTCCTTTACTGTGCCTATTGTCTTGTTTATTAATTATTGTACTGTCTTGCACTGTTTTGTGCATTTTCTGTAGTCTCGTGCAGGCCTGAAGTCTAGTGTAGTTTTGCGCTGTTTCATGTAGCGCCATAGTCCTGGAGGATCATTGTTTCGTTTTTACTCTGTACTATACCAGCAGTCATGGTTGAAATGACAATAAAAGCGACTTGACTTGACAACTTGAATGCGTGGAACGGGCTGCCAGCGATGGTGGTGGAGGCGGAAACGACAGGGTCTTTTAAGAGACTCCTGGATAGGTACATGGAGCTCAGAAAAACAGAGGGCTATGGGTAACCCTAGGTAATTTCTAAGGTAAGGATGTGTTCGGCACAGCTTTGTGGGCCGAATGGCCTGTATCGTGCTGTAGGTTTTCTATGTTCCTATGGCTCCATTGCTGCATCTGAAACAACAGAATCTTCCTCGTGGACATGCTAGTCATAGACAACGATTCAAGAAGAGCTTCTTCCTCTCCACTGTCACATTTCTGAACAGGCCGTGAACACTACCTTGTTATTCCTTTTTTAACTATTTATTTATTTTAGTAATATACACATTTTTACGATCTTTGCACGGCACTACTTTCACCAAAAAATCATTCACTTTACTTGTCAATGGTAATAAACATAATTCTGATTCTTGGCACCATCCCAAGTTGGTTTTTGTAGCCGAACAAAGCAACAATGTTGCACTTCTTTAAGAAGGTACAGGTTGATTTTAATCAGTGCGGGCCGGCACAAACTTGCACTCTCCGCTCATGAAACTGGGCTCCTGGTGAGGTGTGTGGCCAATTAACTATACACTAAGGCTGCACCAGACAGTCAAGTGGTCAGGAGAAATTAGATTATCATGCTGCCTGCATCAGAAGCAATTGGTACAGATTTCTCACACATGATTACCCCCTGGCTGTTTTGGAATAAGTATCTTATTTAGATCCCTCTAACTTGCACCTCTATAATTTCTTGGAGGGTCATTGAAATTGAAGTAATTAGGTCTGTATTAAACTGTATGTGGAGAAATTTTGGGCTACAGATGCTATTGAAGAAGCATTCAACTTTTACCCAGCTATTTAGAGTATATCAGTAATGGTCTTAATACCCGGTGCTGTGTTTAGTTGAGATTTACGTAAATAATTAACAGATGTGGTCTCTAACTGCCATCTGTTGAGAGTATGTCCAGTTGATAAATCACAGGGCAGACATGAGCTTCCATTTCTCACAAAAAAGGGATATCATAACATCTCTTCACCTTCAGCCCTCCTACCTTGTTCTAAACAGACTGATAAATAAGAAGAAATGAACCAAAATAAATTGTGTAATCCCTTGCACTAGCATAGAATGTATTTTAAAACTCTCTTTAAAACTAATTGAAATATAAACCATTGTTCCTGAATCTGAAAGTATTAACTAAAATATGGGCATAATCAATACAGCAATCAGTGCTTTACAGAAAAAAATCCATTTGCTTTTTTATATTGGAGTTTTAGCTGCCAATCTCAAGGCATTTTCAGTGCTGATTAACAGGACAAGGTTGCTTCCACAGGAACATTTCCCCGGGATGATGGCAACAACATGGGTAATCCTGTCTTTCATGTATAACCTTCTTTCCCTGACCCCCTTGTCTGCCGGTCACCAATTTAGGGAACTTCGGCTGCCCCAAGCACATCTGCCTGTAACTCAATGAGCCGTATCTTGCTGAAAAAGCAGTTTTCTGTTAATTAAGCATGCCATTATTATTCTGCAAATCAGCTAGTAAATTCAGGAGATTTAATGATCCATCCTGGGTTGTGAATACCCAGAACTTCCTGGTTGATTTGGACTACTCTGTCATTTTCTTCACATTAGTAGTTGCATGTATGGATTGTTTGCAAATCACACAGAACAAAATATCAAGTGTAGTAATTAATATCAGAAGTAACTTGGTAGTCATTAACGCAATGCCAATTCAATTCTCTGGCCCAGAAATGTAATAACTTAAATTGTTTAGTTTCAATCCTGCAAATAGTGATCTTATTTTCATTTTTTAACTGTTTAACATTTCATTTTTCTTATTCAGATTTTTCACCCTCTCCCCTTAATCTTCCTTCATTATCTGGTTTGATTTTAGTTCACTCTCTTCAGGAATTCTGTTTCTTACTCAATCATTAGAGTTAATCATTTCCAGTATTTACTTAAAAAAATTTCATTGCCTATAGTCAGTCAACACATTACACAAGTTACAAAATATTTTTGAGGTTAAGCATATAAAGAAAGCCTGCTAATAAAGCCCATTTCCAGAAAGGTGTAGCACAGTACAGGGCCTAGAAATTGTGCTGTTATCTTGGAGTTTCCCTACACTGATTATTTGTTTTAACCTACCTCATGTGATTTTTTTTTTTGGAGAGAGTACCAGCAAGGCTGAAAAGTGGAAGTAAGCCAAGCCAGCAAGTCATTTCTTGCATGAAGTAAGCCGAGCCAGCAAGTCATTTCTTGCAATTGAATATCAGACATCCCACCCAGCAAAAACTCATTTCAGGGAGGCAGCATCATCAATTTGCGGGAGATTTCCGGGAGAGGTGGGATGTCTGCAATAGAGCAGCTCCTTAGCAGCTAGCCAGCTAGTTTAAATAATGTTAGCTATGCTAATGAATGAATGACACCTGTTAAACTCACCTCAACATGTCTTTTACATTTTAACCCACCATGGGAAATAGAAAAGTCACTGTTGCAAACAGTGCAGCTAGCAACAGTGTCATTATTTTTGACCCCTATTAGGCCGGGGTACACTTTAGTGTAGTCTGGGGTGATGTACGTTTTATATTTTCTCTTTTTGGAACACTCTCCCATGGTGCACTCTCTCTCTCTCTCTCTCTCTCTCTCTCTCTCTCTCTCTCTCTCTCTCTTGCGGTCGCTCTTGCGCTTTCTCTTTTGCTTTCTCTCTCGCTTGCTCGTTCTCTCTCTCGCTCTCGCTCTCAAAAAAATTGATTTCCGTGATATTGTATATAATTTTCGGGCATCAGGGAGCCACTATTCATATGCAGGAGACTCCCGGAAGATCCGGGAGAGGTGGGATGTCTGGAACATTCATGAAACCTGTACATTTGTTTCTATTGTAATTGTTTATTTTGCCGATGGTACCTCCACAATGTTCAGTTAGAACTACAGTGGTGCTAGAAAGTTTGCAAACCCTGTAGAATTTTCTCTATTTCTGCATAAATGTGACATGAAATGTGATCAGTTCTTCATGTGTCCTAAAACTACATAAAGAGAACCCAATTAAATAAATAACACATAAAAAGCAAGATACTTGTTCATTTATTTATTGAGAAAAAATGATCCAATATTTCACATATTTGTTGGAAAACGTATGTGAACCTCTGCAGTAATGCCTTCTACAAAAGCCTTTTGGAGTCAGGTGTTCCAATCAATGAGCTGAGATTGGAGGTGTGGGTTGCAGAGGTGCCCTGCTCTATAAAAGAGACACACAAAATCAGGTTACTGACAGAGCCTGCTCTTCTCAAAAAAAGAAAACCATGCCTCGATC
Organism: Mobula birostris; assembly: GCF_030028105.1. NCBI lineage: Eukaryota > Metazoa > Chordata > Chondrichthyes > Myliobatiformes > Myliobatidae > Mobula > Mobula birostris. The sequence goes on from NC_092370.1 coordinate 158,119,483, forward strand.
AAAACAACTTTCAGAGGACATTAGAAGAAGAATTGTAGGAATGCACGAAGCTGGAAAAGGCTAAAAAAGCATTTCTAAAGACCTGAGCGTTCATCAGCCCACAGTAAGAGAAATTGCTTACAAATGGAGGAAACTCAGTACTATTGTTACTCTCCCTAGGAGTGAGCATCCTGCAAAGATCACACCAAGAGCACAACGTGCATTGCTGAAGGAGGTGAAAAAGAACCCAAGGGTAACAGCAAAATGCCTGCAGAAATCTGTAGAACTTGCTAAAGTCGCTGTTCATGTGTCCTCTATAAGAAAAATACTGAACAAAAATGCCATTTGTGGAAGGACACCACGGAGGAAACCACTCCTCTCAAAAAAAAAGACCACCTGGATGTTCTACAACACTTCTGGGACAATGTTCTGTGAACAGATGAGACAAAAGTTGAACTTTTTGGCAGGAATTCACATTGCTATATTTGGAGAAAAAAGGGCACTGCACACCAACACCAAAACCTCATCTCAACTGGAGCATCATGCTTTAGGGCTGCTTTACTGTCTCGGGGCCTGAACAGCTTGTAATTGTTGAGGGAACAATGAATTCAAAATTGTATCAAGACATTTTACAGGAGAATGTCAGGGTAGCAGTCCATCACCTGAAGCTTAATAGAAGTTGGATAATGCAGCAAGACAGTGATCCGAAAGACAAGAATAAATCAACAACATAATAGTTTAAAAAGAAGAAAATTTGTGTTTTGGGTTGGCCATATCGAAGTTCTAAACTTAATCCTGAAGCAAGCAGTTCATGCAAGGAAACCCACCAGTTGAAGCAATTTTGTAAGGAGGAATGCCTAAAATTCCTCCAAGCCGATGTTCAAGACTGATCAACAGTTACCAAAAATGTTTGGTTGAAGTTATCACTGTACAAGTGGGTCACACCAGTTACTGAAAGCAAAGGTTCACATACTTTTTCCAACAAATACATGTAATATTGGATCATTTTTCTCAATAAGTAAATGAACAAGTGTAATGTTTTTGTAGCAACACAGATGAAAGTTGCTGGTGAATGCAGCAGGCCAGGCAGCATCTCTAGGAAGAAGTACAGTCGACGTTTTGGGCTAAGACCCTTCGTCAGGACTAACTGAAAGAAGAGATAGTAAGAGATTTGAAAGTGGGAGGGGAAGGGGGAGATCCGAAATGATAGAAGAAGACAGGAGGAGGAGGGATGGAACTAAGAGCTAGAAAGTTGATTGGCAAAAGGGATATGAGAGGATCATGGGATCAAGCAACACACATAAAAGTTGCTGGAGAACACAGCAGGCAAGGCAGCATGTCTAGGAAGAGGCACAGTCGACGTTTCGGGCCGAGACCCTTCGTCAGGACTAACTGCAAGAAGAGCTAGTAACTTTTATGTGTGTTGCTTGAAATTCCAGCACCCGCAGATTTCCTCGTGTTTGCGGATCATGGGATCAATGTTTTTGTATTATTTATTTAATTGGGTTCTCTTTATCTAATTTTAGCACTTGTGTGAAGATCTGATCATATTTTAGGTCATATTTATGCAGAAATAGAGAAAGTTCTACAGGGTTCACAAACTTTATAGCACCACTGTGGCTGGGTGAGTGTGACAGATTACTAAAACATGTTGATCTAACGTACATCATCTATTCATTTCAATCCCTGCTGCAAAGCACCAAAAACAACTATGGCCATCCCTGGGATCATGAAATTTATGTCCCAATTTCTTTAATACATTATCTACCTATTTAAAACATTTTTAAAAAATTTTCTCTGGCCTACTAATTTAAAATCCTCCCCACTCACTTGCTTGCCAAATTCCATGTTATAAGTAACTCTATAATTGGCAGGGTACCACAATGCATCATTGTTAGATGTTTACAGAGACCTCCCACTTCATGTGCTCCTCACCTTAGCCAAAGTCTGCATTACATGCTGATGCATCCAGTCTGGTGTTGAATGATCTTGACTTGGTGGGAGTGAGGACTATTTCCCTCATTCCACTGCAACCAGACCATTATGCAGGGAATGCAGCCAAGAAAGTCATTTACTGAAAGAGCAAAATTCCAGTAATGCAGCAGCCCTAGAAATAAACTATATCATCGTGTCAGAAAGAGGAAGAAAGAAATACTTTGAGGCATTGAAGTATCTAAGATGCCTTTAAGATGTTAAAATGTAAAGGAATCTCTGTTACATCCTTATCCTCAGCAAACATAATGTCTCTGAGACCCCATTTTAATACCAAATCCCAGGAAAAAAGCCAGGAGCAACCTCATACTTTAAGATAGGCATTTGTCCTCAAATCCATCTTGTCATGGTCTTGCACTTTTTGTCTACCTGCTCTGCACTTTCTCTAACTGTAACACAATATTCTGCATTTTAGAAACATAGAAAACCTGCAGCACAATACAGGCCCTTTGGCCCACAAAGCTGTGCCAGACATGTCCTTACCTTAGAAATTACCTAGGTTTACCCATAGCCCTCTACTTCTCTGAGCTCTATGTACCTGTCCAGGAGCCTTTTAAAAGACCCTATCGTTTCTGCTTCCACCATTGTTGCCAGCAGTCCATTCCACGCACTCACCACTCTCCGCGTAAAAAACTTACCCCTGACATCTACTCTGTTCCTGCTTCCAAGCACCTTAAAACTGTGCCCTCTCATGTTGGCTACTCCAGCCCTGGGGAAAAAGCCTCTGACTATCCACACAATCAATGCCTCTCATTATCTTGTACACCTCTATCAGGTCACCTCTCATACTCCGTTGCTCCAAGGAGAAAAGGCCGAGTTAACTCAACCTATTCTCATAAGGCATGCTCCCCAATCCAGGCAACATCCTTGTAAATCTCCTCTGCACCCTTTCTATGGTTTCCACATCCTTCCTGTAGTGAGGCGACCAGAAATGAGCACAGTACTCCAAGTGGGGTCTGACCAGGGTCCTATATACAAGCAACATTACCTCTTGGCTCCTAAACTCAATCCCATGGTTGATGAAGGCCAATGCACCGTATGCCTTCTTAACCACAGAGTCAACCTGCGCAGCAGCTTTGAGTGTCCTATGGATTCGGACCCCAAGATCCCTCTGATCCTCCACACTGTCAAGAGTCTTGTACTAAATGCCATCATATTTGACCTACCAAAATAAACCACCTCACACTTAACTGGGTTGAACTCCATCTGCCACTTCTCAGCCCAGTTTTGCATTCTATCAATGTCCTGCTGTAACCTCTGACAGCCCTCCACACTATCCACAACACCCCCAACCTTTGTCATCAGCAGATTTACTAACCCATCCCTCCACTTCCTCATCCAGGTCATTTATGAAAATCACAAAGAGCAGGGGTCCCAGAACAGATCCCTGAGGCACACCACTGGTCACCGACCTCCATGCAGAATATGACCTGTCTACAACCACTCTTTGCCTTCTGTAGGCAAGCCAGTTCTGGATCCACAAAGCAATGTCCCCTTGGATCCCATGCCTCCTTACTGTCTCAATAAGCCTTGCATGGGGTACCTTATCAAATGCCTTGCTAAAATCCATATACACAACATCTACAACTTTACTTTCATCAATGTGTTTAGTCACATCCTTAAAAAATTCAGTCAGGCTCATAAGGCATGACCTGCCTTTGACAAAACCAGCTGACTATTCCTAATGATATTATGCCTCTCCAAATGTTCATAAATCCTGCCTCTCAGGATCTTCTCCATCAAATTACCAACCACTGAATTAAGACTCACTGGTCTATAATTTCCTGGGCTATCTCTACTCCCTTTCTCAAATAAGGGAACAACATCCGCAACCCTCCAATCCTCCAGAACCTCTCCCGTCCTCACTGATGATGCCAGAGGCTCAGCAATCTCCTCCCTCGCTTCCCACAGTAGGTCCCAGTGACTTATCCAACTTGATGCTTTCCAAAAGCTCCAGCACATCCTCTTCCTTAATAACTACATGCTCAAGCTTTTCAGTCTGCTAAAAGTCATCCCTACAATTGCCAAGATCCTTTTCTGTAGTGAATGCTGAAGCAAAGTATTCATTAAGTACCTCTGCTATCTCCTCAGGTTCCATACACACTATTCCACTGTCACACTTAATTGGTCCTATTGTCTCACGTCTTATCCTCTTGCTCTTCACATATTTGTAGAATGCCTTGGGGTTTTCCTTAATCCTGTCCGCCAAGGCCTTCTCATGGCCCCTTCTGGCTCTAATAATTTCACTCTTAGGCTCTTTCCTGCTAGCCTTATAATCTTCTAGATCTCTATCATTACTTAATTTTTTGAACCTTTCATAAGCTCTTCTTTTCTTCTTGACTAGATTTACAGCACCCTTTGTACACCACAGTTCCTGTACCCTACCATCCTTTCCCTGTCTCATTGGAACGTACCTACGCAGAACACCACACAAATATCCCCTGAACATTTGCCACATTTCTTCTGTATGTTTCCCTGAGAACATCTGTTTCCAATTTATGCTTCCAAGTTCCTGCCTGATAGCCTCATATTTCCCCTTACTCCAATTAAACATTTCCCTAGCTTGTCTGTTCCTACCCCTCTCCAATGCTATGGTAAAGGTGATAGAACTGTGATCACCATCTCCAAAACGTTCTCCCACTGAGAGAGCTGACACCTAACCAGGTTCATTTCCCAATACCAGATCAGGTACAGCCTCTCCTCTTGTAGGCATATTGTGTCAAGAAACCTTCCTGAACACACCTAACAAACTCCACCCCATCTAAACTGCTCACTCTAGGGAAATGCCAATCAATATCCGGGAAATTAAAATCACCCCCCACAACAAACCTATTATTATTACTCCTTTCCAGAATCTGTTCCCTATCTGTTCCTCAATGTCCCTGTTACTGTTGGGTGGTCTATAAAAAAACACTCAGTAGAGTTATTGATCCCTTCCTGTTCCTAACTTTCATCCACAGAGACTCTGTAGACAATCCCTCCCATGACTTCCTCCTTTTCTGCAGCCGTGACACCATCTCTAATCAGCAATGCCACACCCCCACCTCCTTTGCCTCCCTCCCTGTCCTTTCTGAAACATCTAAAGCCTGGCACTCTAACTAACCATTCCTGCCCCTGAGGCATCCAAGTCTCTGTAATGTCTCATATTAGTTATTTTAATCCCACAAAAAGTAGTGGATTTGGCCCAGTACATCACAGCTAAAGCCATCCCAATCATTGAGCACATCCACATGAAACCCTGTCACATGCAAGCAGCATCCATCATCAGGGATTCCCTCCACCCAGGACATGCTCTCTTCTTGCAGCTGCCATCAGGAAGAATGTGGAAGAGCGTCAGGGCTCATAGTACCAGGCTCAAGAACAGTTACTATCCCTCAACCATCAGTCTCTTGAACCAAACTTCACTGAACACATCCTGCTGAAGGGTCTCAGTCCGAAACGTCAGCTGTACTCTTTTCCATAGATCCTGCCTGGCCTGCTCAGTTCTTCCAGCATTTTCTGTGATTGCTCGGATTTCCAGCATCTGCAGATTTTCTCTTGTTTGTAACCTCACTGGGCTTCGCTTGCCCCATCACTGAACAGTTCCTACAACCGATGGACTCACCTTCAAGGATGCTTCATCTCATGTTCTCAATATGTATTGCTTATTTATTTAGCACTGTTGCTTCTTCTTCTTGTTTTTGCTCAATTTGTTGCCTTCTGCACTCTGATTGAATGGTGGTCTTTCATTGATTCTGTTATAGCTATTACTCTGTAGATTTGTTGAGTATGCCCACAAGAAAATGAATCTCGGGGTTGTATATATGACATATATGTACTTTGATAATAAGATTTACTTTGAGCCTTGAACTTTGAACTTATTATCCTCAGTGTCCTAGTGGATATTTATCCACAAATCAACTGAAACAAATGATCCAGACGTTAGAAGCTAGTATTGAATCTACGGGTGGAAAATGTTGGTGAGGTTATCTCAGCAGTGGTGTTGTATTGGATTGAATTAAATAGGAAAATAGAGATGCCTGCAAGAATGATACAGATGTTATCATGGACTTTAATCTACATAGAGATTCCTCACATCAAATTAGTCTTAGTACCATGGAGAAGGATTTTCTACTTACATGATTACGTTTAAAAAAATACTTTGAGGCACCAACTCACATATAGGCTACCTTTGACTAGGCATTGTGGAATGAGAAGAGAATAAATTTTCAATCTGATTCTTTATCACCCTTTCAGGAAGAGTAACCGCAACACGTCTGAGTTCTGCATTATAGTGGAAAGTGAATTGTAAGAGGACTGAATCTGAGGATAGAAGTGGTATGAGGGGTGATTGATAAGTTCGTGGCCTAAGGTAGACGGAGTCAATTTTAGAAAACCTAGCACATTTATTTTTCAACATAGTCCCCTCCTACATGTACACACTTAGTCCAGCGGTCGTGGAGCATACGGATCTTGGACCTCCAGAAAGTGTCCACAGCAGTGGTGATTGATAAGTTTGTGGCCTAAGGTAGAAGGAGATGAGTTATTAACTTCAAACTTTCTGCATAATCGCTCAAAGAGTTGAACTGTGCGTGCATGTAACGAGAGCTGTATAACTCATCTTCTTCTACCTTAGGCCACGAACTTATCAATCACTGCTGCTGTGGACCTCTTTCTGGAGGTCCAAGATGCCGACTTCTACAAAGAAAGGATCCGTATGCTCCGCGACCGCTGGACTAAGTGTGTAAATGTAGGAAAAATAAATGTGCTAGGATTTCTAAAACTGACTCTTAGGCCACGAACTTATCAATCACCCTTCGTTATGATGCAAGTTGGTCATGATAGATCAGGTGACTTTATTAGTTAGGTTGCTAGTAGGTGGGCAATGGATAATATCTAATGAATGCATACATGAATTACAACCAAATCTTAGTCCTGTCTGCTGCAAAACCATCTGGAAAGAAGTCTCATCAGTCCTTACTAGGAGGAAATAGCATATAATCCAAAAAGATCTTTATTAACTTGCCAATAAAAGCAATTCTGATTGGAGCAGTTTAGAATTCAGCAAAGGAGGACAAAAAAATAAAGATGGAGAAGATGGATTATAAGAGTAAGCTTGCAGAGAGTAGTGGAGGGAGCAGTGAAGGAATGTGTCAGGGAAATGAATGGGGATAAAGATCGGCAAAGCCCCAGGGCCTAATAATCTGTATTTCAGAGAAATGAGTGAATGAAGGGGCCCTGAATGCACTGGAGGCCATCTTCCAATATTCCTTTTACAGATTGGAGAGTGGTGAATGTAACTCAATTCTCTTTTTTTTAAAAAAAGGAAGGAAGAACACAAGTTTTTTCAAACCAATAACCTTAATGTCATCAAGAGGAAAATGTTAAATTTTGTTGTAAAAGATACAATAGCAGGAAATGTGGAAAAACATTCTTGGGATTGGGAAAAGTCAGCAGAGGTTTATGAAGCAAGATTATGCTTTTATCTACTGGAGAATGTACCAGCAAATTAAATAAGGAAGAACCAGTGGAAATGATCTACTTACTTTCAGGAGGCTTTTATTTTAGGACAGACATAAAATTAAATTAAAGCATGTGGGATTAGGCATGAAATGCTTCTCTAAGTTTGCAAATGACACAAGTGGGTTTGGAAGGAAGAATATGAGCTGGGAGAAGGATGTAAAGAGCCTCCAAAGACAACTTGAAGGTAGGGGAAGGTGGTCAGATGTATGAGAGAGATAGTTCAAGTGAAAAAATATGAAGTTATCCACTTGGGGTCTATACACAGAAGGAGAGATTGCAGCATCAAATGAATGGTAACAAACTCAGAAAGGAAATGACATTTGAGTGTCCTTTCACACTCATCACTGCAAGCAGGTACTCAGACACAACAACCGTTTAGGAAGGCAAATTGGGTTTTTGCTTCACAGCAAAAGGATTTGAGTACAGAAGCAATGATGTCTCATGACAGGATCTTAATCAGACCCCATATGAAGTTTTATCATTGTTTTGACTTCCTTATCTGAGGAAAGATGTTGTTGCTGTGAGAATGGGGGCCAAGTTTACTAGACTGGTCCTTGGGCTGACAGGGCCGGCATATGAGGAGAGATTGAATCTATAGGAGAAGAATGAGAGTGTCACCTACAGCCTTGTTGAAAGGTTCTTGTTGAAATCGATGAAATTCTAACAGAACTACTTGCACCAGGAGCAGGGAAGATGTTCCCAGTAACTGGGGAGCACTGAACCAGAGGTTGCAGTCCCAGCATCTGGGGTGTGCCATTTAGAACCTTAAAGATAAATGACTTCACCCACAGGATGATGAACTTATGGATTTCTCCACCAAAGAAAAAAGTGGCAGACAGATCACACTGGACAACAAAGATTTTGCTCTCTGAATACTTTTGGCTGAATCTTATGGATTTTGGGTTGCTGATCGTAAAAATCACCATGAAATTTCCCTATAATGCACTAAATAGCCTATGCTTGGTATTTCCATTCGTAATTCAAGTCAGAATAACTGATGCCGCGATTAAGGAATGTACTCTTGTTGGTCCACAAATCAAAATAGGTCATCAGTGGCCGGCATTTTGAAGAAGGCTACTGTGGGAAGTGAGGAAGGAGATGGCTGAGCCTCTGGTGATGATCTTTGCATCATCAATGAGGACGGGAGAGGTTCCGGAGGATTAGAGGGTTGCGGATCTTGTTCCCTTATTCAAGAAAGGGAGTAGAGATAGCCCAGGAGATTATAGAACAATGAGTCTTACTTCAGTGGTTGGTGAGTTGATGGAGAAGATCCTGAGAGGCAGGATTTATGAACATTTGGAGAGACATAATATGATTAAGAATTGTCAGCATGGCTTTGTCAAAGGCAGGTCATGCCTTACGAACCTGATTGAATTTTTTGAGAATGTGACTGAACACATTGATGAAGGTAGAGCAGTAGATGTAGTGTATATGGATTTTAGCAAGGCATTGATAAAGTACCCCATGCAAGGCTTATTGAGAAAGTAAGGAGGCATGGGATCCAAGGGGACATTGCTTTGTGGATCCAGAACTGGCTTGCTCACAGAAGGCAAAGAGTGGTTGTAGACAGGTCATATTCTGCATGGAGGCTGGTGACCAGTGGTGTGTCTCAGGGATCTGTTCTGGGACCCCTACTCCTTGTGATTTTTATAACTGACCTGGATGAGGAAGTGAAGGGATGGGTTAGTAAATTTGCTGAATACACAAAGGTTGGGGGTGTTGTGGATAGTGTGGAGGGCTGTCAGAGGTTACAGCTGGACATTGATAGGATGTAAAACTGGGCTGAGAAGTAGCAGATGGAGTTCAACCCAGATAAGTGTGAGGTGGTTCATTTTGGTAGGTCAAATATGATGGCAAAATATAGCATTAATGGTAAGACTCTTGGCAGTGTGGAGGATCAGAGGGATCTTGGGGTCCAAGTCCACAAGACACTCAAAACTGCTGCTCAAGTTGATTCTATGGTTAAGAAGACACACACACAGTGCATTGGCCTTCATCAATGGTGGGATTGAATTTAAGAGCTGAGAGATAATGTTGCAGCTATATAGGACCCTGGTCAGACCCCACTTGGAATATTGTGCTCAGTTCTGGTCACCTCACTACAGGAAGTATGTAGAAACCATAGAAAAGGTGCAGAGGAGATTTACAAGTATGTTGCCTGGATTGGGGAGCATGCCTTATGAGAACAGGTTGAGTGAACTCGGCCTTTTTCTCCTTGGAGCGATGGAGGATGAGAGGTGACCTGATAGAGGTGTACAAGATAATGAAAGGCATTGATCATGTGGGTAGTCAAAGGCTTTTTCCCAGGGCTAAAATGGCTAGCACCAGAGGGCATAGTTTTAAGGTGCTTGGAAGTAGGTACAGAGGAGATATCAGGGGTAAGTTTTTTTATGCAGAGAGTGGTGAGTGCGTGGAATGGGCTGTAGGTGGCAATGGTGGAGGAGGAAACGATAGGGTCTTTTAAGAGACTCCTGAATGGATACATGGAGCTTAGAAAACTAGAGAGCTTTGGGTAACCCTAGGTAGTTCTAAGGTAAGGACATGTTCAGCACAGCTTTCTGAGCCGAAGGGCCTGTATTGTGTTGTAGGTTTTCTATGTTTCTATGTTTCTAACTTCTAGTGCGACCAGAGAAAATTGCACGGAAGGCATTCAAGGATGTTGTTGAAAATTCTCTTGGCAACTACAGAGCTGGCTGAAAACATGTTTCAAGCATATAAATCCATGAAGTGCTACATGTCACTGAAGATTCATTTTCTGCATTCCCATTTAGACTTCTTCCCTGCAAATCTTGGCACAGTCAGTGATGAGCACAGTGAAAGGTTTCACCAGGACATTGAGGTCAGAGAGAAACAGTATCAGGGCAACTGGAATCCATCAATGGTGGTTGATTATTGTTGGACACCTAAGCAAGAAACCTCAGACACTGAGCACAAATGAAAATCATCAACAAAACATTTTTAGCTTTGTTGAACTATTGCAAAGCGTCAGCACTGCTATGCTATTAAACACATTATATTCAATGAAAGTGTATTTCTTGTTTCTCCAAATATTGATTCATGATACAAGTAGTCTTAAATCATATTTGTGTTTCAATTTCAAGCGGTCTGAGGGAGCAAAACTTTCAAAAAAATTGTTGTCCAGTGTCATTAAATGTTGAAAGGATTATGGAATATGGGAAAAAAGTGGGAGTAGGGTATCAAAGTGGGTGGTCAGCCATGATCATATTAAATGGTGGAGCTGATCCAAATCCTGAATGGACTACTCCTGAACAAAAACAACAGGAATTCTGCAGATGCTGGAAATTCAAGCAACACACATCAAAGTTGCTGGTGAACGCAGCAGGCCAGGCAGCATCTCTAGGAAGAGGTACAGTCAACGTTTCAGGCCAAGACCCTTCGTCAGTCCTGCAAGTGTTTTTTAGTATAGTCTGAACCGTTGGCTTGGCATCAAGTGTCCTTTACTCGCATGGCCACCCGTCTGAGGTTCACCGGGCCGCATTAATCTTACACTGCATGATCTTGGGGTGGAGGTTGTAGCTCCATAGATTGTGGTAGCTTTCTATAATGAGAGATAATCTGGACCATGTCATTTCGTGTTCAGATGTTATTGATGGGAAAGCCTATCATTAATTGAATCACAACGGTTAGATTGTAATGTTTTATTGGGTTCTGGTGGTTTGAGGCTGATGTTTAATGGATGTCCATTTTTCAATTTGTGTCTAGCAATGAGAGAGTTACTAGGAATCTGGTGAAGAACCCATAAAATGGAATCTCGGGTGAAGAGACAATATTTAATGGGTATTTGAGATTTGAGCCCTCTTCAAAATATGTGAGTTGCCAGAATTAAAAGGGAATTTGCCATTTTGAAATTGAATGGAAGTGTAATACACAACATGCAATTACACTTTCTTTTGCTGATGGATTAGTTTTTATTTCAATATGTGTAAGCTCAAATCTAGTGTTGTGGTTTAGGATGTGACAGGAGTCTGGTGATTGGCTCACATTTAGCTCTCAACATACCCTCTTCCACCTGTCCCCCTCTATTGGCCAGTGTCTGTACTATGGCCCACTGCTGCCCCCTGCTGTCCAGAGTTTGCACTACACCTTGGAAAACATTTGACACCAACACTTTAGAACAGAGATGAGGAAGAACTTCTTTAGCCAGAAGTTGGTGAATCTCTGAAATTCATTGCCACAGACTGCTGTGGAGACCAAATCATTGGTATATTCAAAGCGGAGGCTGATAAGTTCTTGATTATTAAGGGCATCAAAGTTACCGGGGAAAGGTAGGAGAATGCAGTTTAAAGGGATAATAAATCAGCCATGAATGGAAAGCAGACTCAATGGGCCAAATGGCTTAATCCTGCTCCTGTGTTTTATGATCTTAAGGAAAGAAATGCGACTAAGTTTACAGCCAGAAAAATATCCTTGGATAATTTAATGGATTTTATTTTGTAACAGGCTGGCAAGTATATAGCCTCTATGTCTGAACTGTTTAATCCTCCCACATATAGAACCCATGCATCATGCTGCCTCATTTATCTTCCCTTCAAGCTGAACTGACACACAGGAGATAGCAATCCAGCTCCCCCAAGGGCAAGTTATGAGACTGATTTCAACAGCACCCTCCTGCCCTCCCAGACCACATCAACCCCCCAAAGACACAGCACCCACATACTGTCAGAACCCTACAATATGCATACCACCGCTTTACATCCCATTCCCCATCATCCAGTAAAAGACACCTTGTAAACATCAGCTTTTCACTGCAGTAACGTTTTGAGGATGCTGATGTTAACTCTTTGTCTCCAAAGATGCTATTGGATGAGAATACTGCCCACCAAAGTTGAATTCTATGCCTAACCTGATAAATATTAGGAGCAAGAAAGAATTTGACTTATAAGAGTTTGTCCTTTCACTTGCATATAAAATTAAAGGATTTGTTTTACAGGAAATCTATTAAAAATATTCTGACCTCTTGTGCGATGAAGAACATTTTACATTGCTGGATATCCGATAAGGCCCCTGGACTTCCTGGTTGGCGTAAAATAATCATGGAATACATTCCTTTGGATTTTTTAACATGTATGGTACATTCAAAAACAAATAGTTTTCATAAAACATGGCAACCTTTTCTGAAATATGTAGATGTAAACCTGTCTGCTATACTAAGAAGGGCTTTTGTATAGGATGTGGTGGTGATGTCTATATTTTGATGGAAGTATTCTGATAGCTGATATCTGTGAGAGGAAGAAATGTACTTGGAAATTGAAAGTTTTGTCATGCTGAGCAAAAAAAAAATTTGAATTTTTTAAAAACATACACACATGAAAGCTTATGCAAAGTCAGAGAACACTTTACATTTTCATCTCTTTACATCTAATACATTCTTGATGCAGGTCAATCTCATTTCACACCACACTGACAACAACGACCTATGCATTAGAATGTTGGCATTAGTACCCTTTACCTGTAAGTTCCACTTCCAGTGAGTGCATCCCCAGCACGCACGACAGAGTGTGGTGCTTGATCATGGATAGTTCCTTCCGCAGGAGAGTGGGCAGACTTCTGGCAAGCCACAGGACCCCTTTCATGAGGTGATAGTCAAGGTTCCCTCTAATTTTTTTTTACAGCTGTGTGGATCAACCATTGCTTGGAGCAGGAAATTTTTACACTGTCTGAAAAATGCACGGTATTTTATGGGGGTTTTTTGTAATATGCACTATGAATAATTAGAATGAAAATTAAAAAATCACATACTTTTGATTTTTTTTAAAATTAATTGAAGGGTATAATGAAATACAGCACAACAAAGAAAATCTTTCACATTTTGTAAATTTTTCTTGTCTGTCTCCATTACGAATCCATTGTCTATAAACACTATCCAGATTAATTCTGCATCCAGATGGAAGATGCTTCTCATTAGATCATCCAGATGTTCCACTTCTAGTCTGTTTCTGCTTTTACCTTTGACTGGTTTCATAAGACTGAATCCATGTTCACAATCAGAACTAGAAGCTTGACATATTCCAACGATGTCAATGAGAATTGACAATTCCACATATCAGTGGGCATCTTAATTGAACCAGTCTTAACTTTCTCAGAAACGACAAGTTTCAAATCACAGTATTGCTGCGATATTTTTGAGAAATGCTTTCATCCTATTTGCAATAGCTGTTGTTGTTCCTCTCCTCACCTTGTGGCACATCAGACAGTAACCCTGCTGTTTCTTTACCATTTGTCTGTTTTTCACGAGGCCGAGCCGTTAGCTCGATGCTCAACCCGGCAGGGATGGATGGCGTGCTAGGACCCAGCTGGACCACTCACATTAATGTCTGGTCAGATGCCACCACCAGCACCACCAGCCGACATAGTTCATATTGGCTGAGTACCTTTTGTAGGCATTTTGTGGTTTTTGTCAGTATTAAGAATGAGCTACTGATTTCCATTCAGTTCCATTCAGTTAATTACAGGGTATTTCAAAATTATATTAGCATAATTTCAAAATTATATTAACATATTTTCAAAACTATATTAGCATTATATAAAAGAAAATTCCAGCTGTGCAGCAACAAAGGTTATGTGCGTGGGAACATTTCAGTTACTGCACAGTCACCATACCTGTGCAGCTTGGAGGGAACAGGAGTGATAGGGCTGAGGATGGGGCAGTTGATATACAACTAGATGCAGTGTGTAGTGAGACTGTGAGGAAGGACAGGCAGATTATAAGGAAAAATTGCAGTCAGTGGAATAAGTTTAAGTGTAAAAACAGGGGGCCAAAATCAAAAATGCTGATGATTACAGGACTGAAGGTGTTATATTTGGATTCACTCAGTAGACAGAATAAGGTAGATGATCTTGTAGCACATTACAGATTGGCAGGTATGACATTGTGGGCAGCACTGAATCGTGGCTGAAAGAAGATCATCGTTGGGAGCCTAACATCCAAAGATACACATTGTATCAACTGGACAGGCAGGTAGGCAGAGGGGGTGGTGTGGCTGTGTTGGTAAAAACTGAAATCAAAGGCTTATAAAGAGGTGACATAAGATCAGAAGAGGTAGAATCCCTGTAGGTAGAGCTAAGAAACTGCAGAAGTAAAAATACCCTGATGGGAGTTGTTTACAGGCTTCCGAACAATGTGGGCTACCAATTACAATGGGCGATAGAAAAGCCATGTAAAAAGGGCAATGTTGCAATAGTCATAGGGAATTTCAAAGTTGAGGTAGATTGGGAAAATGCGGTTAGTGCTGAATCCCAAAAGAGGGAATTTGTAGATTGCCTATGAGGTGTCTTTTTAGAGCAGCTTGTGGTTGAGCCCACAGGCGAATGGCAATTCTGGACTGCGTGTTGTGTAGTGAATCACATTTGATTAGGGAGTTTGAGGTAAAGGAACCCTTAGGGGCCATTGGTCACAATGTGATAGAATTCTCCCTGCAGTTTGAGAAGGAGATGCTAAAATCAGATGTACCAGTATTACAGTGGAGTAAAGGGAATTACAGAAGCATGAGAGAGGAGCTGGTCAAAGTTGACTGGAAGGGGATACTAGCAGGGATGATGGCACAATAGCAATGGCTGGTGTTTAAAAAACCATAGAAACCATAGAAAAACTACAGCACAGAAACAGGCCTTTTGGCCCTTTTTGGCTGTGCCGAACCATTTTCTGCCTAGTCCCACTGACCTGCACACGGACCATATCCCTCCATGCACCTCCCATCCATGTATCTGTCCAATTTATTCTTAAATGTTAAAAAAGAACCCACATTTACCACTTCGTCTGGCAGCTCATTCCATACTCCCACCACTCTCTGTGTGAAGAAGCCCCCACTAATGTTCCCTTTAAACTTTTCCCCCCTCACCCTTAACCCATGTCCTCTGGTTTTTTTCTCCCCTTGCCTCAGTGGAAAAAGCCTGCTTGCATTCACCCCATCTATACCCATCATAATTTTATATACCTCTATCAAATCTCCCCTCATTCTTCTACGCTCCAGGGAATAAAGTCCTAACCTATTCAACCTTCTCTGTAACTGAGTTTCTCAAGTCCCGGTCTGCACTCTTTCAACCTTATTTATATCCTTCCTGTAATTTGGTGACCAAAACTGAACACAATACTCCAAATTCGGCCTCACCAATGCCTTATACAACCTCATCATAACATTCCAGCTCTTATACTCAATACTTTGATTAATAAAGGCCAATGTACCAAAAGCTCTCTTTACGACCCTATCTACCTGTGACGCCACTTTTAGGGAATTTTGTATCTGTATTCCCAGATACCTCTGTTCTACTGCACTCCTCAGTGCCTTACCATTAACCCTGTATGTTCTACCTTGGTTTGTCCTTCCAACATGCAATACCTCACACTTGTCTGTATTAAACTCCATCTGCCACTTTTCAGCCCATTTTTCCAGCTGGTCCAAGTCCCTCTGCAGGCTCTGAAAAACTTCCTCACTGTCTACTACACCTTCAATCTTTGTATCATCAGCAAATTTGCTGATCCAATTTACCACATTATCATCCAGATCATTGCTATAGATGATAAATAACAATGGACCCTGCACTGATCCCTGTGGCACACCACTAGTCACAGGCCTCCACTCGGAGAAGCAATTCTCTACTACCACTCTTTGGCTTCTACCATTGAGCCAACATCTAATCCAATTTACCACCTCTCCATGTATACCTAGCGACTGAATTTTCCTAACTAACCTCCCATGCGGGACCTTCTCAAAGGCTTTACTGAAGTCCATGTAGACAATATCCACTGCCTTCCCTTCATCCACTTTCCTGGTAACCTCGTCGAAAAACACCAATAAATTGGTCAAACATGACCTACCACACACAAAGCCATGTTGACTGTCCCTAATAAGTCCCTGTCTATCCAAATGCTTGTAGATTCTGTCTCTTAGTACTCCCTCCAATAACTTACCTACTACCGACATTAAACTTACCGGCCTATAATTTCCCGGGTTACTTTTCGATCCTTTTTTTAAACAACAGAACAACATGAGCCACTCTCCAATCCTTCAGCACCTCACCTGTAGACAGCGACATTTTAAATATTTCTGCCAGGGCCCCTTCAATTTCAACACTAGTCTCCTTCAAGGTCTGAGGGAATACACTGTCAGGTTCCGGGGATTTATCCACTTTAATTTTCCACAAGACAGCAAGCACCTCCTCCTTTTCAATCTGTACATTTTCCATGATCTCACTACTTGTTTCCCTTAATTCCATAGACTTCATGTCAGTTTCCTTAGTAAATACAGATGCAAAAAACCTATTTAAGATCTCCCCCATTTCCTTTGGTTCCGCACATAGCCGACCACTCTGATCTTCAAGAAGACCAATTTTATCCCTTACAATCCTTTTGCTCTTAACATACCTGTAAAAGCTCTTTGGATTATCCTTAACTTTGACTGCCAAGGCAACCTCATGTCTTCTTTTAGCCCTCCTGATTTCCTTCTTAAGTATTTTCTTGCACTTCTTATACTCCTCAAGCACCTTATTTACTCCCTGCTTCCTATACGTGTCATATAACTCCCTCTTCTTCTTTATCAGAGTTGCAATATCCCTTGAGAACCAAGGTTCCTTATTCCTATTCACTTTGCCTTTAATCCTGACAGGAACATATAAACTCTGTACTCTCAAAATTTCTCCTTTGAAGGCTTCCCACCTACCGATCACACCTTTGCCAGAGAACAACCTGTCCCAATTCACGCTTTTTAGATCCTTTCTCATTTCTTCAAATTTGGCCTTCTTCCAGTTCAGAACCTCAACCCTAGGACCAGATCTATCCTTGTCCATGATCAAGTTGAAACTAATGGTGTTAAGATCACTGGAACCAAAGTGCTCCCCTACACAGAGTTCCGTCACTTGTCCTCACTCGTTTCCTAACAGGAGATCCAATATTGCATCCCCTCTAGATGGTCCCTCTATATATTGATTTAGAAAACTTTGCTGAACACATTTTACAAACTCTAAACCATCTAGACCCCTAACAGTATGGGAGTCCCAATCAATATATGGAAAATTAAAATCCCCTACCACCACAACTTTATGTTTCCTGCAGTTGCCTGCTATCTCTCTGCAGATTTGCTCTTCCAATTCTCGTTGACTATTGGGTGGTCTGTAATACAATCCCACTAATGTGAGCATACCTTTCCTGTTTCTCAGCTCCACCCATAAGGACTCTGGGGGAAATTCAGGGAAAGCTACATCCCAAAGATGAAAAAGTATTCTAAAGGCAGGATGAGAAACCATGGTTGACAAGGGGAGTCAAAGGCAGCATAAAAGCAAAACAGGGGGCATATAATATAGCAAAACTTAGTGGGAAATTTTTAAAAATCAACAGAAGGCAACTAAAAAGCCATTTAAAGAGAAAAGATTAAATATAAATATAAGCTAGCCAATAATATAAAAGAGGATACAAAAAGCTTTTTCAGGTATATGAGGAGTAAAAGAGAGAAGAGAGTAGATATCATACCACTGGAAAATGATAATGGAGAGGTAGTAACGGGGGACAAAGAAATGGCAGAAGAACTTACTAAATATTTTGTGTCAGCCTTCACTGTGGAGTACACTAGCGGAATGCCAGAAATGTGAGAGTGTCAGAGGACAGAAGTGAGTGTCATTGCTGTTACTAAGGAGAAGCTGCTTGGGAAGCTGAGAAGTCTGGAAGTAGAAGAATGAGGGGGGATCTTATTGAAACCTATCGAATATTGAAAGGGCTGGTTGGAGTGGATGTGCAGCGGGATGTTTCCTATAATGAGGGAGACTAGAACCAGAGGGCACAGCCTCATACTTGAGGGATGTCCATTTAGAACAGAGATGAGGAGAAATTTCGTTAGCCAGAGAAATTTCTTTGATCTGTGGAATTATTTGCCACAGACAGCCGTGCAGACCAAGTCATTTCATATATTTAAGGTGCAGGTTGATTAGTTGTTGATTAATCAAGACGTCAAGGGTGACAGGAAGAAGGCAGGAGAATGGAGGTTGAGAGTGATAATAAATCAGCCATGATGGAATGCCAGACCAGATTCAATGGGCCAAGTGGCCTAATTCTGCTTCTAGGTCATATGACCTTAACAGTGGTAGTCTTTCAACAGCTTTGTCCTGTGCACTACCTTTGAAATATTGATCTTATCCTCAGTATGCAAGCCCAAGAGGAGTGTCCACCTGGAAAGTGAACCTACGAGTGGCCATAACATGAAACTACAGCCCACCAGAATTTCAAGGCAAACAGTAAACATTGGTTTCTGAATTGATGGTCAAATTGGAAGTGTACCTTCTCTCAGTAACTTTATTTCTGGAAATTAATTCACAGATTTCTATAAGTGACTCATTAGATAATGATGTCTATTAAGTCTAAGGACATACCTTTGTGATCTTTTCCCATCTGAACCACTAGGAACAATGCACGTAAAATGATGGAGGAACTCAGCATCTGTGGAAGGGAATAAACAGTGAACACTTCAGGCTGAGACCCTTATCAGGACTAGAAATGAAGGGGGAAGAAACCAGTCCTGATGAAGTGTTTCAGCCCGAAACATCTGCTGTTTATTCCCCTCCATAGGTGCTGCCTGACCTACTGAGTTCCTTCAGCATTCTGTGTGTGTTACCTTGGATTTCCAGCACCTATAGAATCTCTTGTGTTTATGTACCACCATGAATCTGTTTGTATGTCTCCTGCCAGGATAGATTTCACTCAGCACAGGACCCAGCTTCTAGCAACTTCACCCCAGTTAGAATGGCACAGATTAGATAAATGCTTAATCCATGCCCTGTAAATGGACAGAAAATGATGAGAATATAGCTTAATGTACAAAGACATTTAAAATGAAAGAACAGAGACAAAATCTGATTTACATATTCCAGTGGATAGAAAGAAGCTGCTTCTGCAATAGGTAGTTGATCACCAGATCAGTTGAAGGTTATTCGCAAGATCGAGATGAGACAATTTCTTGGGCATTGGATTATTGCAATTTGAATGTAATTGGTAACTGGATTTTCACACGCTCTCAGATAAAGTGAAGAATTTTTGTTTTGCATGTCATCTATGCAGATCATTTCATCACATCGGTACAGCGGGGTGGGTAGTAAATGGAAATAGAAACAGCAGGGTGTGAAATACAGGGCTGCAGTTACAGAGAAAGTGCAGAGCAAGCAGGCCATAATGTGCCATGACAAGGCGGCTAATGAAATAAGAGAGCACCTTATTGTACAAAAGCTCCACTCACTATAACAGCAGGATGGAAATTGTCCTTGATTCCAGTGGCATGTATCTGTTGGGCTGGGTTGTTGGCAGAGAAGAGAGAATGTCTGGGGTTAGAGGAGTTTTTAACTATGATGCAACAAAGGCAGACAAAAAACAGTCTTCCCTCCACAGAAAGAGTCCAAGGAAGGGAGAATGGTTTTCCTGATGTGTTGAGCAGTGTTCACAACTCCATGCAGTTTCTTGTGGAGAATGTGTAATGTACTGCCTAAGAAAAGTAATGAAGTCAACAGTTATTTTCAAATGTAAGTTATATATACTGTTGAAACAGAAACTACAAAAACTTTTCCTCGTAAAAACAGGATAATTTCAGGATAAAAAGTGCAATGTGGGGGGGATAGTTACAAATAATTTGTATGCAAGAAGGCATTTTCTGTCAATTATTATCCGTGGCACCCAACGGATTTCAATCGAGCAGTTATGACTACGTGCTGTCATACTTGTACATGAAAGTGCAGCTTCATAAGGAGGTCGTAGGGAATTGATTGGATAACACTCCCCATTTCACTGAATGGTCTGCAATATTTGATGATAGTTAAGTACAAGATATATCAACATAATGAAGCATAAAAGCTACTGGACAGTGACTAGAAACACTAGCAGTCGGTCTACTGAGTGTGACGGGGGGGCGTCTGGTCATCCAGTGAATTTAGTGCTTATTGCTGAGGAGCTTAAGAAATGCCGGGGACACTAAAATAGGTGAGGGGGAGGAGAGCTGGTGTTCCTGTGTACAGCCAACAAGGCAAGGGACAGAAAACAGAATGAACGGGGAACACGGTCCAGAAACATTAGAAGCTTTGCTTCCTCTAGGGCTCCACAATTGTCACTCATCTCGGCTTAGGAGTTGGCTCTTCTTACCTGCCTGTTTTCTGACAAGAAAGGCGTGATAAGACATCTGAATGTGAATAGTGATGCTCTTGTTCCACCAGTAACCAAAAGCCCCCATGAAACATTGTTTACCAATTAAATCTTATACTGAAATTCCAATCATCTCAAGGATTTGACCATTTGTCAATTCAACTTGCTGACCCTGATCAGAGTTGCAAAATAAAATTCCAGCCCTTTACTGAAATAGTGATTATTGCATAGTGATTTCTTCACATTCTGTGTATAAAATGACAGAACACATAACAACTTCAGACTCATATACCACTAGTTGTAATTGGCACTTCTATTAGTCTCATTAGGTGACTGTGAATCTTCGATATCATCCTACTCTCAGCAATTTATTTTTCTTTGCAAGTTCCTAGAATAGGTTGCACTGGCAGTGACTGGAGTATAAATCATTGGATTATACCAAAGTTAGTAGGGGTTCTTTTTTTCTTTTCTTTTTTCCAAAAAAAATATTCTTAACACTTTATTTTTTCTTATTATTATTGATATATTGTTTAGCTTTGTTAATCAGTTATTTGGTAATTTAATTCCTCATTGTACATACAGTATTGACATGTTGTCTTGATTACTTTAATGTACTTTCTTTTGCTGATCTCGATAATAATCAATAAAAAAGAATGAAAAATGAAATGATTATACCGAAGTTTGACAAAGTTTATCTGTCAATCTTCATGTTTAGAATGTGAAACCTGGTCGTGATGTCAAAGCGAGGTTAAGCCTAACGATGCAAAGGGTGGAGGAGACCCTTGTTCAGCAGATAGACCAATAAATGCAGAAAAAGACCAAGTATTCCACTTTAATTGATAAGAATAGAGAAATAACATCCAGGTTTAAATTTAGAAAGGGGGAGCAGATACAAAGTTTATAAAAGGTGTAAGGACCAGATAATTAATGGGGCAAAGTGTAGATTATGAAAGTAAGAATGTTGCTGGGTTTCTGCAGGACCTGAAGCTATATTTTGTGTTTGCTGTCCTCCACTGGGGTGGATGGGGTGTCCAGGGAGGGGTAGCACCTCTGGTGAAGGGGCTTGTTGTGTCCATTCCGGGCAGCTCTCTCACCTTTGGTCCCCACCAGACACTGATCTCTCACCTGTGGCTCCAGGTAGCTGTTTGCATGCAACAGCGACCTCACCCCGGTACACCACTTCAACAGGCGGTCTCATATTCCAGTGACGTAGGGACATGCCTGTCCTAGTGTGTGAAGTCAGCTCCAGCAGACTGGCGGATGAGAATGAATGGCTAGGATGGAGGTACTGCAATGCTCCGTGCAGAGCGAGGGACATGACAAGGTGCAGAAGATGTCATGGTCATCCACTGAAGCCAAGGAAGACCCCAGTTTGTGAGCTTGGTTGTACCACTGGACCTGGACTTCTGAGGTCAAGAGAGTGGAAATGCCCCAGTGCAACAGCTAAAAGCTGTCCCACACAGACTTTCTGTCATTGTTGGACACAATGGACACTCACCAAAACCAAAGTTCTCCATTATGCACAGAGGATAACACTATAGAAAGCACACAGATGATACATAGATGGACAGTAGTTGATATGAAGAGACACTGAGCAAATAGGCTAATCTGTTAGTGATTTTCAATATATTAAATGTTTTGGTCAACAATGACCCAGTTATCTCCACTGATCTCAGAAAAAGATTAACAAGAATGTGCAGAACCATGTCTTTGGAGGAAAGTGGGCTGAAAGTAATATTCTCTGTGACTTTTACATCATGTCTGGAAGTTAGATATCTAGCTGAACCAAAGAGCCGGGTGAATGGGATTATGTTGTATTGATCTAAAGTAAAACACACGCTGGGCTCAAGGGGCTCCTAAACTGTTGTACAGATGTATGAGTGATGAATGGCCTCAGTAGTGCAGATAGGCCATATCACAAGAGCGTGACATGGCAATTGCCAGGTGTCTGCAGGTGGGCAGCTGCTGACTCAGAGCTCCAGTGACCCAGGTTCAATCTCGACCCGTGTAGGAGTCCGCATGGATTTGCCTCGTGCTCGATTTTCATGCCATATGTGTGCTTTGGGGTGGGTTCATTGAACTGTGTCCCAGTTAAATCAAACTGGACTATAACATCAGCTAGAAAATGGAATGCACTTGGGTGCTGATAAGAAACAGGAATGTTCACTGATTTGTGTTAGCCATTTGTAATAGCAGCTGAAGACAATCAATATACAAGGAATCCAACCTTAAGACACAGGAGATGCTGGAAATCCAGAGTAACAGACACAAAATGGTGACCTGCCCTGCTGGAGGAACTCAGCAGGTCAGGCAGCATCTATGGACAATGAATAAGCAGTTGAAGCTTCGGGCCAATTCACTTCTTCGGGACTGGAAAGGAAGGTGAAAGACAGCAGAATAAAAGGTGGGGATGGGGGGGAGGAGGATATCTCATTGGTGATAGGTGAAGCTAGGTGTCTAGGAAAGGTCAAGGGCTGGAGAGGAAGGAATCTGATAACAGAGGAGAGTGGACCATAGGAGGAAGGGCGGAGCACCAGAGGGAGGTGATAGGCAAGTGAGAAGAGATAAGATGCCAGAGTGGAGAATAGAAGAGGAGGGGAGGGTGAGGGATTTTTTTATATCAGAAGGAGAAATCAATATTCATGACATCAGATTGGAGGCTACCCAGAATACAAGGTGTTGCTCCTCCACCATGAGGGTGGCCTCGTTGGGGCACAAGAGGACCCACATGTTAGAATGGGTATGGGAATTGGAATTAAAATGTTTGGCCACCAGGAAGTTCGGCTTCCAGTGGATGGAGCAGAGGTGCTCAATGGGTCTCGCCAATGTAGAGGAGGCTGTCCGTATCACTTAAGACACAGCAGCACAGCAGATGACTTAACAAGTTATTGACCCATGAAACCAGTGAACTATTTCACCGACAGGAGATGTTGTTGATTATAGCCAATTATAGAAATACAAACTTTTTAAAAAAGTTATATTGTAGACATTTCCCAGCTCAGAACAAAAACAAAAGAAAATGGACACAGGCTTGTGAATGTGATATAAAAATACATTTATGTTATTAAAGTTCACAGTGGTAGCAATACTGTGGAATACATTCATTAAAATAACTTGTACATAGTCAAATACAATGAAATGAAACATATCGTACATATACACACCATTAACATTAATCTGATGTGGTATTGAAGAAGCAATGTGACTAAATGCAAAATGAAACATAAAAACACCAATTAAACAGATTTGCAGGAGGAAAGAAAATATTTAATATGAGCTCATTAAACCGCCCCCTATTATATCATATTTTAATTATTAGCTGCACTACTGTTGAATTTAATAATTGAGTTCTAATAAATGATGCACCGTGGAAGTTATATTTATTCCAGATGCTGGTGTAGAATTTGTTTTTTCTTTCTCAGTGGATACACATTCATTTGTATGGCTCTGTGGGTCCACGGGGTACAGGTGCAGGGCTAAGGCGGGCCTTACGCCGCTCCCTTTTTTAATTCCCAGACATAACGTCGATTGGTTCCTGATAATCAAGATGACTGTAGTAAAGGCTCGGGGTGCACAGGAAGATCTCAGAACTGCGGCACATTCCCTCTGCTCACTTCATCGGATGTCGATTAGCAACAATTATTTAAATGGCTGGAATATCAGCTCCGTATCACTAAAGGTCTCTCCTGTCTTCTGCTCGCAATCTCCGACATGCTAAATGTTAAGGCAAACACTGATCAAGTTGTCCCCACTACACGACAATAATCCTCCCCCACCCCTCCCCCAAAAAAAAGAAATGCAGAAAATCATTACAAATGTATATATGAAATTTGAGGGAGACAGAATTGGGACGCTGTTTGGAGTTGAAAAACAATTATTTGGTCACTTCCAGTGCAAATAAAAATGGAAGCATCAGCCAGCGCCAGATAGCATAAACTTCATTTAAAGACATCCCAGATATATCACCACTATCTCGACTGGTCCCACCCCAAAGCACCCACAACAAAGACACAGGCACTAACTACATAGTAAGACGGCTTCAGCTTGTTGACGCGTTTTCGTATCACTGCGTTTCCCATCCAGATTCTGCTTGAACGACTAAAGCTGACCACAGTTCAAATCTCAGTGCAGCACAGCGCATTCAATCTGTCAGCTACTGAAAAGTCTTATTTTTAAAGATACAATAAGTTTTCATAAAGTTAACTTTAAAATTTTAAATTATGAAGTTAACTTTTAAAATTTAAGATTTACGTTTCGTGAAAAGTCTCCAGAATTGAGGTGTCTTCTGCAGGATAATTAATGCACCCATTTTCTTGCTATGATAACTAAGTGATCACTTACGGAGACTTGCTCTCTTTGGGAGTTTCCACCTGCGAAATTTGCTCCGTGTCCTTTGCACACTTTAACAGTGCTACAGCCCACGCACGACGTGTTTCTGCCAGGTGCCACCAGCAGGTCGGAATTTTCGATGCAACTTCACACTTCCATTCAAATGAGACAAAAAGACATCAGTGGAGAGAGAAAGAGTGTAACATTTAAGGTCTGTCAGCATGGTTCTCAATGAAAGGGACCTTCACTATCTACGACCTTCTTGTTCAAATTAACTCGCTACAATTGTTTTCCTCTCTAAAGAAAAATGGGCCATTCTCATACTCTGCTGTTCTCAGAAAACAGGGAAGAGTTGCCGGGGCACCCTCTCTCCTCACCCCTGGTTCCTTTCCCTCAGTTTCTTCCGCGGCTGGCCGGTGCTTGCCGTCGAAGCGCATCTCCTGAGGTCGGACCATCCAAACCAGGACGCGACAGCTACCAGTGCCTGACTGGGCCAGTTCAGCTCCCGCACTGATGCACGAAATTGATGCTAAACGTCGTAGGACATTTTTTTTTAATGACAGTTTCCCAGAGATGGGCAGAGGAGAAAGCCCCAAATTCAGCACCGCCAACTCTGAGCAGGGTCCGATTTCTAGGAAATGGGGTTCAGAAGCAGCTGGTTTAAGAAGTGAGAGGGAGCCGGTTCGGTATGAAACACCGATACCAAATCGCATAAAGATCTCCTGTGGATTACATTCTCTTTAAGTATTTGGCTCGTATCAAACATGCTTAGAGCTAGAGTCTCTTTTTACCTGGCTGCCTGGTAATAAGAGATTATTACGTTTTGAGTGCGATGGGGGTTGTAGCGTAGTCAGCCGGTTCGCTGGGCGGTGTCTCCGTGTCGATGAACTTGTCCCTCAGCCTGACCAGGACAGTGAAGGACGTGGGTCTGATGGTCAGCCCGTAGTCGCCGTCCATGCTCAGCTTCTCCGAAGGGTTCGCCTCGAAGGTGCATTGGTGGACCAGGATGGCGGTGAAAAGGAATATTTCGATCTTAGACAGCTGCTCCCCGATGCACCTCCTCTTGCCCACCGAGAAGGCCATAACGCTGCTGGTCAGGTCCCTGTTGATGGTGCCGTCCGTGTTCAGGAACCGTCCGGGGTCGAAGGTGCTGGGGTCTTTCCACTTGTCGCTGTCGTGGTTGACCGACCACTGGTTGATGAAGACGACCGTGTCCTGTGGGATGTGATAGCCTTTGATATCCACGGGCGAGGTGGTGGCGTGCGGGATTGTCATCGGTACGAAGCTGGTAAACCTCAGGATCTCGTAGAGGAAAGCCTCCAGGTAGGGTAGACGGGCTTTGTCGTGGGCACCGGGCAGCCGGTCCCTGCCCACCACCTCGTCGATGTCCCTCTGGAGCCTGGCCTGTAGCTGCGGGAACTGGATGAGGTGGAACAGGACCCAACTCAGGGCGGTCGATGTGGTGTCCTGGCTCGCTCCCAGGATGTCGGTGATGGAGCCCTCGACGTGCTCGCGGCTGAGCGCTTCTTTGGCCGGCCGGTCCCCCTCCAGCGCTCCGATAAGAGCATCGCTCATGTCCCGGGTGGTGCCTGGCCGATAGGTGCACCGGTGCTGTTCCACTTTAGAGCGGACGAACTCGAAGAACTCGTTGTTGAGCTGCTGGAAGTCGCGGTAGACGCTGCGCACCGGGTTGGGGAAAGTCTGGAGCCAAGGCATCGTGTCCACCAGGCTGCCGGCTCCCACTGCGCGGCCGAAGCGGTCGATCCTGACCAGCATCTGCCGGAACTCCTCGTCGTCGTGGCTATAGCGGTGCCCGAAGCACAAGGCGCACATCACATTGGCGGCTGCCACCTTCAGCTCGGGGCACGGCTGGAAGTGGCGGCCTCCTGCCCCCAGCCGCAGGAAGACCCGCAGCAGACTGCGAGCCTCTGCTTGGACGTGGTGCTCGAACAGGCGGCGAGCCTGGCCGTCCGCCGTGGAGAAGAAGCGAACGGCGGACTGCTCCAGGCGCCTGTGCGCCTTCCACTGGCGGCTGTAGCGGCCGAAGGGCATGCTCCGTCCCCCGGCTACCTGGCGGAATGAGGCGAAGTCGGGTCTCCCGGCGAACTGGGCACTGTGCTGTAGCAGCGCTTGGCGGATGGTCGCCTCGCCGTTCAGCACCACGATGTCTCGTCGTCCCAGGCGGATCTGGAAGAGGTCGCCGTAGCGCCGCGCCATCCTGCTGAAGGTCAGGTGCGGAGACTTGCCCAACTGCATGGCGTTGCCCACCAGCGGCCAGGCGAAGGGTCCCGGCGGATGGCGGCGATCTCTGGCCCCGCATCGCATCCACCTGCACGCTTCCAGACAAGCCAGAAGGAACAACGACACCAGCAAAAACGGCTGCACCTGTTGGTTCCAGTCCTCAGCCATGACCGGCTCCACGCCTCTCAGCGTCCCCGCTCACCTACTTCCCTGGCATAATCGGCCTGCTGGCCGGCAGCTGGTCCCCGAAACTTACACCTCCAGCTTCTGCCCACTCTTCCTTGCCGGCTCCGCTGCCCTGTCCTTGTAGCCTTATCGTGCGCCGGTCGCCCAGAGCTGGGGACAAAAGGAGGACAGGGTTTGCCTCGTTCCTTTCGCTGAGTTAGCTTGGTGCCGTGCTCCCGGCTGCTGTCAGAAGCGACCCGGCTTTTTTCTCTGCATTTAAAGAGTGCGGGTACTCCCCGATTCCCCTCCCTCTCAAACTCTCCAACTTCATTCACCCTGGTTTCGTGATGTCAGGCCAATGGGAGTGAGCAGCTCTCGCTTTGGGAGACCCACTGTTGCAACAGACGGGACACTTCTTTCTCCCCCAAGACAGGCGTATTTTTTTTATTATTATATTTGACTCCACGACTCCGGAGAGGGAGTTGGAACCCCTCTTATAGAAGCAATGCTAATTCAACGCAGTTTAAAGCGACAATATAGGTTCTGAGATAGACAGCAGTTTGCGATTCCATTAAACGTGATGGGGGGCGGCGGAGTGGGGGGCTTCTTTGGCGGTTCCAGACCAGCCCATTTCCCGGACAACTGGATTTCACTCCTATTAATACCGAAAGCGTCACACGGCAACATAATGAATTTTCCAACAATCCCGGTGTGTTTAAAGGCAGTGGGAAATAAACGGGCACTCCGGATCCCGCCTGCGGCCGCCCACCGTCCGGACGCTCACCCCGGCCACATTTCTGGGTGTATACAGTATCACCCCCTCTGCATTCCGGAACCCGGCTCACATTCTGCATCAATGAGTGAACCCGCTACCCGGCCTGCAGAGTTCCTCCAACAGTGTGTGTGTGTGTGTGTGTGTGTGTGTGTGTGTGTGTTGCTTCAGAGATTGTCCCAGCAATTCTCCGTGTTAGAGAAAGGAGAAGTTTTTACACAGCTCTTCCAACCCAGTCACGTATTTGGAGAATTATAATTAGCATTCCACTGAAGAGCATTGAGTTCACTGAAACAGCGCTGAACAACGTGGTTTTAGTGCTGTCGGAGTCATAAGCCCCGGTCTAACATAAAAGCTTAGCTTATGCAAGCGGTCATGGTGAAGAAGCTGCCAACAGAGACGCAAGAAGTCGCTTGGGGAAGTGTCAGTTGGCTAGAGAAAGGACTTATTAACAGTAAACTGTAATAGATTGAAGGAAGTGAGAGAAATGCTATTGATCTGGTGTGTAGGGGTTTCCAAAAGGTGCTGTATATGTTTCTGCAGGAGTGGGAGTAAAAATGCGGACAGAAAAAATCAGCTAAATAGCAGTGAAGACAGAGGCTATGCTTCATGAGGAGTTTGAAGAGATTTGTTATGTCAACAAATACACTCAAAAACTTCTATAGATGTACCGTGGAGAGCATTCTGACAGTGTCATCACTGTCTGATATGGAGGGGCTACTGCACAGAACTGAAAGAAGCTGCAGAGGGTTGTAAATCTAGTCAGCTCCATCTTGGGCACTAGCCTACAAAGTACCCAGGATATCTTGAGGGAGCGGTGTCTCAGAAAGGCAGATCCATTATTGAGGATCTCCAGCACCCAGGGGTGATTGATAAGTTCGTGGCCTAAGGTAGAAGGAGATGAGTTATACAGCTCTCGTTACATGCATGTGCAGTTCAAGTCTTTGAGTGAAAAAGCAGAAAGTTTGAAGTTAATAACTCATCTGCTTCTACCTTGGGCCACGAACTTATCAATCACCCTTGATGTGAACCACTTTCTGAAGGTCTAAGACGCCGCCTTCTACAAAGAAGGGATCTGTATGCTCCGCGACTGCTGGACTAAGTGTGTAAATGTAGGAAAAATAAATGTGCTAGGTTTTTTAAAATTGACTCCTTCTACCTTAGGCCACGAACTTATCAATCACCCCTCATATTATTTGTTTTTTGCACCATTTTTAATCTATTCAAAATACATATACTGTAATAGACTTATTTATTATTATTAATATTTTATTTTGTTTTTTTCTTCTGTATTATGTACTGCATTGAACTGCTGCTGCTACGTTAACAAATTTCACGACACATGCCGGTGATAATAAACCGGATTCTGATTCGGAGGATACAAGGGAGTGTTAGCAGGACGCGTTATATCTCTTATAATACATGGGACCTGAGTGTAATTGTTTTGGTGGATGTCGTGGATGCCATTTCAATTTTGATTTCATTGCTTAAGTGGAGTTTGAACAGGTACATGGAGGGAGGGGTATGGAGAGCTACAGTCCAGTTTCAGGTTGATGGGGCTAGGCAGCTTAAATGGGTCAGCACGGACTAGATGGGCCGAAAGGCCTGTTTCAGTGCTGTAGTTTTCTGCTAGTCCCATTTTCAAATTCACAGATAACACAAAACTTGGAGGAATCGCTACCTGTGAGAGGGCCAGTAATGGACAGGGAGGTAGGGGTCAGGTCAGCGGAAAGGGCGGACAAGAGGCAGACAAAATTTAATGCTGAGAAATGCAAAATGGTACATCTTGATGGGAACATTGAGAAGCAGCAATAAATATAAACTAAAAGGGTCAATTTTAAAAGGAGTGCAGGTTTGGGAGGTAGACCCAAGGAGCATGTGAGGGGTAAGTTGTTTTTCTCAGAGAGTGGTGGATCCCGGAATGCACTGCCTGGTATGGTGGTAGAGGCAAATACATACAAATCTTCAGGTGATTCCGTTTATTATCAGAGAGTGTATAAAGTATACAGCCTGAAATACTTAGTCTTCACAGACATTCATGAAAAAAACAGAACCCAAAAGAATGAACAACAGAAAAACATTAGAACCCAAAAGCCCCCTCTGCCCCCTCCACAAGCAAGCAGCAACCAGCATCAACACATCAGCCTCCCCCAACCATTTCAGCACCCAGCACCCTCCAAGCAATAGCAAAGCACCCAAAGTGAGACCATGATCTATTGTTTATCTGACACTACATTGGAGGCTTTTGGTTCGACACATGGATGTATGGAAGATGGAGGGATATGAAAATTGTGTAGGTAGGGAGGGGTTAGTGTCTGGGTGTTTTTAGCTGGGTCGGCATATTGTAGACTAAATGGCCTGTTCCTGTGCTATGCTGTTCTATGTTCTATATTGTGTGTTGCACCAGATTCCAGTCTCTGGAATCCCTCTTAGTGTAAGTGAGTGTGTGATAGTCGATATGAACTTGCAGAGATGAAGGGCCATGTTGTATAACCATGACTTCTCCCGTTGGGTACTGACTCATGTGAAGAGTGATTGATGCCTCCAGGCCTTTACTCGCTGGAATTTAGAAGAGTGAGGGGGGTTCTCATTGAAACCTATCGAATGTTGAAAGGCCTAAATAGAACAGATGTGGAGAGGTTGATTTCTATAGCGGGGGGTTGAGGACCAGAGGGCACAGCCTCAGAATAGAGGGACACCAATTTAGAACAGGGATGAGAATTTCTCTAGCCAAAGGGTGGTGAATCGGTGGAATTCATTGCCACAGGTGGTTGTGGAGGCTAGGTTATTGGGTGTATTTAAACCAAAAGTTGATATATTCTTGATTGGTCAGGGCATGAAGCGTTACGGGGAGAAGGCAGGAGAATGGGGTCGAGAGGGAAATGGATCAGCCATGATGAAATGGTGGAGCAGATTCAATGGGCTGAATGGCCTAATTCTGCTCCTATGTCTTATGATTTATGGTCTTATTGGAAATATGTGTATATTTCATTAGAAGTGGCAGGATAGGTTAAGGAGGAGGTTGAAAAAGACCATAGGGTCCTGGATTTGTAAACTAAGGTACAGAATGCAAAATGAAGGACCCCATGATAAACCTTTATGAAATATTGACTTGGCCACAACCCAAGTATTGTGTCCAGGCCTGGGTAATACACTTAAGGAAAGATAAGAAGGGTTTAGTAAGGTTGCAGAAAAGGTGTACCAAAATGATTCCAGGGATGAGAGACTTTAATAGTGGAGAGAGACTGTTTTAGCTGGTGTTGTTCTTCTTGGAACAGAGGATTTAGTGGAGATTTGTAAAATCCTAAAAATGGACAGAAAGAAACTGTTGCCATTGGTGGAGGAGTCAAGAACCAGGGAACAAAGAAGAAAGGTAATTGGCAGTAGAACCAAAAGTAATATGATTATTTTTATACAGCCAGGCTGGTGCCTGGAATGTACAGCCAGGGAGATTAGTGCAAGCAGAATCAATTGTATCATTCAAGGGAGCTGGATAATTACCTGAAAGGCAGAGATCTGCAGGAGCACAGGTTGGGGACAAGGGAAGAGACCAGCTGGATTGCTGTTACAGAGAGCCTGTGGGAACTTGATCGATAGAGTGTCCCTCGTCCACGGCGTAACTATTCTGTGGTTAAACTGACCTTGCTTGTCCTTCCAAATGTGAAAAATCCCAAAGTACAATTCTGAAGAGCCGGGGAGTTGTGCATTTTTTAATCTTCAACAAAACAGCGCAAGGGAAATGTAATACGAGCAGTCTGGGTGTTATCACTGAGCAGCTGGTGGGAGCTTGGAGTCTGCAGACGAGCTGCCAGGCATCCGACACTGAAACATCTACTCGAGTTCAGAAAGTACTCACTTGTCTGTACAGTGCTTCAGGAAATTCTGAGACTGTGAGACATGCTGTACCAATTTCAAAAGGGAAAAGTTAGTTTGTGGTAAGGGGAAAGTCCATGTTGAGGAAATCTGGGGAAAAAATCATCTGGTAGCAGTTCTGCGAGATTATTCTTCTGCAAATTGTAAATGAATCATGCCATGCGATAAACACTGAGCACTCCATCTCTGTGCTGATTGTTCACACCCTGGATCAGCCAGTCTCCTATTTCTGATGAGAGCTCATAAAAGTGAATTGCCAACTTTGTTGAAGATCAGATAAAATTGCAAATGATGAAAACCTGAAATAAAAACAGAAAGTTCTGGAAATACCCAGCAGACAGACGACCTCCTGTCAGAATGACTAGCATCTTGCTGATTCAGTGAGCATTTGTATATCCACTGTAGCAATGGCTGTTGTAGTGGGAGCTCAAACTCTGAGATTGAGATTGCAGAGTAGAATACGGGATGTTTAATCCTGCACCAATCACGGATACATTTCATGCTGATGCTCTCACAATTAACAATACGCTGGCTCAAATAATATCACGAAATGACATAAAACCACCAAATCACTAAGCCACTTGACATGTAATTGGTTTTAGTGGTTGGTCCCTGATGTCAGTTGTGGGGAGCAATACTGCTCTCTGTTGTGATGTAGCCAGGGCTTGGCCACTCGTGCAGCGAGAGGTATCCCGGGGCTCTCCTATCTCTCTGAATCAGAAAATGGGAGCTGAACAAACTTCATCAAAATTTAGGAGGATCGATGATCCCTTTAACAGGTGTCCATTCATGGATTGAGGGTGTCACTGCAAGGCCCAAGGGGTGCCGAGTTATTGGTGATGGAACCGACATCCTGGAGAAAGGAGTGAATATTTAGGATTGGGCGGCCTTGGATATTGTTTTGACATTCAGAGTGGAGCTAATTTTGCATCATCCTCTTGCCCGACTGCCCGTCAGCCCTGAATATGTTAGTGTTATGAACATAAACCATTGAAATATTGCCCAGAATCTCTAAGAAAATTGCATTTGGGGTAGGAAGGTGCAGAAACAATCAGAGGTCGATCAGAAATGGAAGAGGTAAAAAAGTCCGTTGACTCTGTAGAGGAAAGGAGACAAAGTGAAGGGCTGAAAACCCAAGACATCAATGCCACCTGTCAGCAGGCAGCTTTAAACAATGTCCGGGGTGGACTGGGCAGAACAGGCCAGGCAGACATTAAAAAGCCAAGAAGAGGGGAAAGTAATCACTTTTTTAAAAAAGGGAATAGCATAATTGTAAGTAGGGAATGACTAATGTTAAAGGTAGAACTGGAGTCTGGCAGAGGCGGATGATGTGCGTGTGAGCAGCCTTGCCAAGACTGAGGACAAGCTTGAGTGATGGCCTGGACTTCTGGTCTCGTCCCTGCACAGCTCAGTTTCTCCTCAACTTGGCAGAGATGCACACACGCACACACATGCAGTATGGCCTCAGTCCCTCTCCGTGGGGATGACATGCTGTCTGCTCATCGCATCAAATGGTTGTTTGTCCAGTTTCTGTACGCTTCTGCGTCTCCAAGGAGTTTTACGGCAATAGTATTAATTGAAAAGCAAGCACAAAAGGCCAGAGGAAAAACTGAAGAGAAATTACTTGTGGGAATACAAAGCTTCTCAAATACCCAGTGATTGTTATGTAACTTTGTAATATATTACTTATACAAATATGTGTGTGAGAGTTGGTTGGATTTGTTAACTCGAGCAGTTTCTTCTCTCTACTCATCGTCACTAATTGAAATGCATCAGTGCCAGATCTTTCGTCAGTTCTGTCACAATCAGGACACACCTTCCTCCCCCAGGCAGATGACCTCCCTGCCTGAGGCACTGACTCTCCCTGAGAGAATTCACAAGGCTGCCTGCCAGCAATCTCGGCGCAAGAGACTGGGGCTGGTTGGTTATAGGCAGTTCCACTGTGAGGATTCAATCTTAATGAATTAACATAGCTATAAAGCACTTTCAGTCAGCAACACATCTGAGGGCGACACGCACACCTATTTAAAGCACACATAAATACATGCAGATACTAAAGTGTGCAATGAATGCCTATTCACATTTAAACACACAAACACGAGCACATACATATACTAATACACACATCAGCACATACATGTGCATTCAGACATACTCAGATACACTATATGTGATCACATGTACAGAGACACAAACACACATGAACAAATGTATAAGCACAGAAGCACAAACATTCACAAATGCTTACAGAGGAAAAGACCGTTTGACCATAAGATCAGTTCAAAGTAAAATTTATCATCGGAGTACGTACATATCATCACATATAACCCTGAGGTTCTTTTTCCTGTGAGCATACTTAGCAAATCTATAGAACAGTAACTGTAAACAGGATCAATGGACAACAAACTGTAAATGCAGATATAAATAAATAGCAATAAATAACAAGCATGAAATAACAAGATAAAGTCCTTAAAGTGAGACCATCGGTTGTGGGAACACCAGAGGTAGAATGAGTGTAGTTGTCCCCTTTTGTTCAAGAGCCTGATGGTTGAGGGGTAGTAACTGTTCCTGAACCTGGTGGTGAGAGTCCTGAGGCTCTTGTACCTTCCACCTGATGGCAGCAGCAGGGAAAAGGTATAGGAGCAGAATTAGGACATTTGGCCCATCAAGTCTACTCCACCATTTCATCATGGCTGATCCATTTTTCCTCTCAGCTCCAGTCTCCTGCCTTCTTCCCATATCCCTTCATACATTGACCAATCAAGAATCTATCTGCCTTAAATACACCCAATGGCTTGGCCTCCACAGCCCTCTTTGGCAACAAATTGCACAGATTCACCACTCTCTGGTGAAATTAATTCCTCATCTCCGTTCTAAAAGGACACCCTTCTATTCTGAGACTGTGTCCTCTGGTCTTAGACACATTGTAGGAAATATCCTCTCCACATCCACTCTGTTAAGGTTGCATGGCTTTGAAAAGCAGGCATGTTTATACAGAAGCACCCTCTCACACAGTCATATACAATCTTCCATTGATACATTATCATGCAAACACAGACATAATGCATATGCTGTACAAACATTACATTTTCATATCACTTGCACGTGAACACTCAGCTGAGCATAGCCACTTGTACAAATGTACACAGACAAATATAGACACAAACACCATTACACACTTATAAAAATGATTTGGGAGTGTACAAACGTACACGGATGTTAGGGCAGATGATGAAAAGCTTAGGGAAAATGTTAAGGAGCTTCAACAGGCATTGGGAAGCTCAAAGGTGGATAGATTTAGGCAGGGAATTCCAGAGTGCAACTGTAAAAGGGACGTTAGGAAAGCAAAACTGTTGCCACCACTCTGGGGAGAACCCCTAAAAGATCATCCATGGGGTCTTTCACATCACCCCAGTGAAAGGCACACGAGCAAATGGACCAGGCCCTCAACACCCACAGGTGAAGAAATGCAGATTACGTCAAGACTCACTGCAGTAACCTTTGAACCTACAAGCTTCCACCTGGAGAGCAAATCACTGAGTTCAGCTCAGCTGAGATGTGGTGAAACGCCATGGCCAATGAAGTCTGAAGTATAAATTGCTAAAGATGTTCAACAGGCCAATATGCAACTCCTTACTTACAGGTACAGTACTGTGCAGCCATCTTAGGCACATATCTATAGCTAGGGTGCATAAGACTTTTGCACTACTGTATATTATGTTTTTCCAGTTACCAAATTACACTTAATACTACTGAGTTAATACAAGGCTAAGTCCTCTTATTGCTGTTTCCCAAACACCTTCCTATTTTAACCAATAATATGTACAGTGCAAAAGTCTTAGGTACCCTAGCTATATATACATACCTAAGACTCTTGCACGGTTCTATAGATTGAGTTTATTAAGAACATAACCTTGGGAGCTGACTTAATATGTTGAAACATTCAGAACAATGAAGAAATGAAACAAGAGCTCATTGCCTAAGACTATGGATCTTGTTGCTATCATTGGAGATATTCACAGTTGCACCCAATAACAGTCAAGTGCATGGCGGGTCAAGGGGACATACAGGTGAAGATTAAAGTCCTTGATTGAAGAAATCAGAGGCTACCCAGACAGAATATAAGGTGTTGTTCCTTCAAACCCAGTGTGGCCTCATCATGACAGTAGAGGAGGCCTCCAGCCTTGCCTAAGGGTTTTGGCACAAAATATCGACTGTACTTTTTCCTGGCCTGCTGAGTTCTTACAGCGTTTCGTGTGTGTTGCTTGGATTTCCAGCATCTGCAGATTTTCTCTTGTTTGTGACTATCCTTGAAAATTCAGTTTCCCAAACTTGGTCTCTGCATCTTGTGAAGAGCATCAGATCATACCTATTTTGTTTCTATCTCCAGATAATTGTATCAGGTCTGTGATAGAACCAGCCTATTGACCACACTTCCACACAGCCCAGTAACTTTTGCTGAAGTAGACATCCAACCTCCCCTTAGATCAGCCTTCCAGGTATTGAACTCAACCTCTGGATTTGAGGGGAGTTGGGGGAAAATCATTTCAGGTCATCGCCCTGGCTTTCCGTAGGTGGACTGCAATCAAGTGTTAGTGGAAGCACAGACTCCCTGATGACACTTTCAAAACCCTTGAGGTACATGAGGTAGGGCAGGGGCTTCTCACCTGTTCCCTTTCAGTTCATTCAGGGAAGAGGTCACACTGTCAGGGTCCCGTTTAGAGAGGTGTCTTTCTGTCAGGATTCTTTTTGACAGTATGGCTGGAGGGTGGGAAGAAGGGAACCTCTCTATCGGTCTCCTGTATGGTGGGAATTCTCACCATCAGAGTCCTGTTAAAGTCCACAAATTGGTGGATGGAGTTTCTCCATGAGGGTTTCTTGTAGGGACAGGAAGTCTCACCATTAAGACTGTGTGTGTGTGTGTGTGTGTGTGTGTGTGTGCGCGCGCGCGCGCAATTACAGAGATATTTAGCACGGATACGGGCCCTTCAGCCCACCAAATCTGTGCTGACCATTGGGTCTCCATTGATTACATTTCTTATTCTCCCCACATTCCCATCAACTCTCCCTAGATTCAGCCCTTCACCCACACTCTAGGGGCAATTAACAGCTGCCAATCAATTTGCCAACCCACACGGCATTGGGATTCGGAAAAGAACCGGAGCACTGGCGCAAACCTATGTGATCACAGGGAGAATGCACGAACTTGACATAAACAGCAGCCAAGGTTAGGATTGAAACTGGGTCTCTGGAGCTCTGACACCATTAGTCCACAAGATACAAGAACAGAATTAGTCCATCTGGCCCATCGAGTCTGCACCACCATTTCATCATGGCTGATTCTTTTTCCTCTCAGCCCCAGTCTTCTGCCTTCTCCCCATGTCCCTTTATGCCTTTACTAAATAAGGAGCTACCAACCTTTGACTTAAGTATATTCAATGACTTGGCTTCTGCAGCTGCCTGTGGAGAAGATTTCCACAGATTCACCACTCTCTGGCTAAGGAAATTCCTTCTCATCTTTGTTCTAAGTGGATGTCCCTCTAATCTGAGGCTTGGGCTCTGATTTGGATAGGAAACATCCTCTCCAAATCTACTTTGTTGAGGCCTTTCAACATTCAATAGGCTTCAATGAGATGCCCCCTAATTCTTCTGAATTCCAGTGAGTACAGGCTCAGAGCCATCAAACATTCCTCATATAATAACCCCTTCAAAGGTAGCAGGTCTGCCAGCTGCAACACATTAAAGTTAGGTGAGGGGGAGCAGTCCCTCCATTAGGATCCCTTTCAGCATGTGATGGAACCTTTCCTTTAAGAGGCCCTTTTAGAGTACGGCCTTTAAGAGCAGGAATTCTTCCAGCTGGCCTGGCCTCTGCCTTCAACACTCAAACCACAGGTCAGTCTTGGACTCCATCCCCACAGGGAGACTGTGTTCTTCAGGGTCCCAGCTCCACCATGTGGAGAGATGTAGAAACAGGAGATGTCCAGTCAGAAAGCCCATGGTTGGAGTGCAGGAGATGGGAAAGAGGCCTGTTGTAGTCTTGTACTGATACCACTTTGCAAACTTTAATTCTTTAAAGTATTAACATAGAAATCTACAGCACATTACAGGCCCTTCAGCCCACAATGTTGTGCTGACCATGTAACCTACTCTAGAAACTGCCCAGAATTTCCCTACTGCATAGCCCTCTATTTTCCTAAGCTCCATGTACCCTATTAAAATAACCTATTGTATTCGCCTCTACCATCATCACTGGCAGTGCATTCCACGCACCCACCACTCTCTGTGTGAAAAACTTACCTCTGACCTCTTCCTTG
This sequence comes from Mobula birostris, assembly GCF_030028105.1. Classification (NCBI taxonomy): domain Eukaryota; kingdom Metazoa; phylum Chordata; class Chondrichthyes; order Myliobatiformes; family Myliobatidae; genus Mobula; species Mobula birostris. The sequence continues at coordinate 158,157,779 of NC_092370.1, forward strand.
TACCTACTTCCAAGCACCTCAAAACAATGCTCCTCATGTTATCCATTTCAGCCCTGGAAAAAAGCCTCTGACTATCCACATGATCAATGCCTCTCATCATCTTATATACCTCTATCAGGTCACCTCTCATCCTCCGTCGCTCCAAGGAGAAAAGGCCAAATTCACTCAACCTATTCTCATAAGGCATGCTCCCCAATCCAAGCAACATCCTTGTAAATATCCTCTGCACTCTCTATAGTATCCACACCCTTCCTGTAGTGAGGTGACCTGAACTGAACACAGTACTCCAAGTGGGGTCTAACTAAGGTCTTACATAGCTGTAACATTACCTCACGGCTCTTGAACTCAATCCCATGGTTGATGAAGGCCAACACACCATACACCTTCTTAACACACCGAAAACCTGCACAGCAGCTTTGAGTGTCCTATGGATATGGACCCCAAGCTCTCTCTGATCCTCCACACTGGCGAGAATTTCACTATTAATATTATATTCTGTCTTCAAATTTGACCTACCAAAATGAACCACTTCACACTTATCTGTGTTGAACTCCATCTGCCATTTCTCAGTCCAGTTCTGCATCTACAACATCCCCAACTTTTGTGTCATCAGAAAACTTACTAACCCATCCCTCCACTTCCTCATCCAGGTCATTTATAAAAATTACGTAGAGTAGGGGTCTCAGAACAGATCCCTGAGGCGCACCACTGGTCACCTTCCTCCATGCAGAATACAACCACCCTTTGCTTCTGTGGGCAAGCTAGTTCTGGTTCCGCAAAGCAATGTCTCCTTGGATCCCATGCCTCCTTACTTTATGAATAAGCCTTGCATGGGGAACCTTATCAAATGCCTTACTGAAATCCATATACATTACATCTACTGTTCTACCTTCATCAATGCATTTTGTTACATCCTCAAATAATTCAGTCAGGTTCGTAAGGCATGACCTACCCTTGTCAAAGCTGTGCTGACTATCCCTAATCAGATTATGTCTATTCAAATGTTCATAAATCCTGCCTCTCAGGATCTTCTCCAACAGCTTGCTCACCATTGAAGTCAGACTCACTGGTCTAAAATTTCCTGAGTTATCTCTACTCCCTTTCTTGAACAAGGGAGCAACATTTGCAACCGTTCAATCCTCTGATATTTCTCCTGCCCCTATTGATGATGCAAAGTTCATCGTCAGAAGCTCAGAAATCTCCTCCTTCGCTTCCCACAGTAGCCTGGGGTACATCTCATTTGGTCCCGGTGACTTATCTAACTTAATACCTTTCCAAATCTCCAGTGCATCCTCTTTCTTAATGTCTATACACTCAAGCGTTTCAGCCCTCTGTAAATCATCCCCACAATTACTAAGGTCCTTTCCACTGGTGAATAATAAAGCAAAATATTAATTAGGTAACCTCTGCTACCTCCTCCACTGTTGCACCTGATTAATCCTATTCTCACACAGCTCATCCTCTTGCTCTTCACATTCTTGAGCTCCTTCCTGGCACCCTTGTAATTTTCTAGACCTCTGCTAGTACCTAGTTTCTTGAACCTTTCGTAAGCTTTTCTTTTCTTCTTAATTAGATTTTCTACATACTTTGTACACACGGTTCCTTTATCCTGCCATCCTTTCCCTGCCTCAATGGAACATGCCTATGCAGAACACCATGTAAATGTTCCCTGAACATTTGCTACATTTCTGCTATGCATTTCCCTGAGAACATCTGCTCCCAAGTTCCTGCCTGATGGCATATTTCCCCTACCCCAATTAAATGTTTGCCCAAATTGTCTGCTCCTATAGTAAAGGAGATAGAGTTGTGATCACTATCTCCAAAATGCTCTCCCCACCAAGAGATCTGACACCTGACCAGGTTCATTTCCCAATACCAGATCAAGTACAGCCTCTCCTCTTGTAGGCTTATCTACATATTGTGTCAGGAAACCTTCCTGAACACACCTAACAAACTCTACCCCATCTGAACCCCTTGCTCTAAGGAGATGCCAGTCAATATTAGGAAAGATAAAATCACCCATCACAACAACCCTATTATTGTTGCACTGTTCCAGAATCTGTCTCCCTATCTGCTCCTCAATGTCTCTGTTACTACCGGGAGGCGCATATAAACACCTTTGCCCCCTTCCTGTTTCTGACTTCCACCCACAATGACTTCGTGGACAATCCCTCCATGACTTCTTCCTTTTCTGCAGCCATGATATTATCCCTGATTATCAATGCCACTCCCCCACCTCTTTTGCCTCCCTCCCTGTCTTTTTTTTTAAATATCTAAAGCCTGGCACACTTAGCAGCCATTCCTGCTCCTGAGACATCCCAGTCTCTGTAATGGCCACTACTTCATAGATCCAGGTATTGATCCACGCTCTAAGTTCATCTGCCTTGTTTATGCTACTCCTTGCTTTAAAATAGACACATCTCAAACCATCAGGCTGAGTTCATCTTTGCTTTATCATCTGCCTATCCTTCCTCAAAAATCCCCTACAAGCTGTCTCTGCTTGTGCGCCAACCACCCCATCCTCTGCATCTTCATTTTGGTTTCCACCCCCCTGCAAATCTAGTTTAAACCCTCCCCAATATCATTAGCCAACCTCCCTCCCAGGATATTGGCTGCCCTCCAGTTCAGGTGCAACCCGTCCCACTTGTACAGGAACTTGAAACCCTGACCCCTGCACCATCTGCTCAGCCGCTCATTGATCTACGCTATCTTCTGTTCTGACCTTCACTAGCTCGTGGCACTGGGAGTAATCCGGAAATTATCTCCTTGGAGGTCCGCTCTTCAGCCTCCTTCCTAACTCCCTAAACTTACTGCACAGGACCTCTACCCCTCTCCTGCCTATGTCATTGGTACCATCATCTACCACAACCTCTGGCTGATCACCCTCCCCTTCAAGAATATTCTGCAACTGCTCAGAGACATCCTGGACTCCAGCACCCGGGAGGCAACACACTATCCTGGCGTCTCTTTTGCTGCCACAGAATCTCCTGTCTGTCCCCCTTACTATTGAGTCCCCTATGCCTATTGCTCTGCCTGACTTCACCCTCCCCTTCTGAGGCTGAGAGCCGACTGCAGTGTTATTGGTCTGGCTGCTGCTGCCTTGCCCAGATAGGTCATCCCCCTCAGCAATGTCCAAAGGGGTAACCTGTTGCTGAGGGGAATGGTTACAGGGGGACCCTGCACTGACTTCCTTCTCCCTTTACCTCTCTTGGTGTTTGCCCACCTACTCAACGAATTCTGCACTCTGGGTGTAACCACCTGCTCAGAAGTCATATCTATCAATTGCACTGCCTCCCGGATGATTCCCGTGGGTGTAGTTGTCAGGGAGACCATCAGGTTCCATGGATTCTCACATCCTACAGGAGGACCATTCCACTGCCATCCTGCCTGCACTGTACAATAGGCAACCCAAGACCAAATCAGTGATAAAGAAAGGGAAAAACTAATCCTTCTAACCTGTGTCTTTGGCCTCAGCCTCTTCTCATCGAAGCCTCTGGAATCAAAGCCCGACGCTGCTACCCTCACTGCCAGCCTACTCCCACAATGGCCGCCCCGCTTGCCCCTACTGTGCTTCTATTCACTTCTCCGTGCTCTGCTCCTGACGCAGACTGGGCCTCCAGCATGTCCGAACGCCCGCGAAGCTCTCCTTTTATGACCATTCCACTTCAACCCCCGACTCCCCAGCCTGTGTAAATCCAGCCTGAGCCCTACTAAACCACAAGGGATGTGCAATTTGACCTAGGCCTAGCCAGGATGACTACTAGCCCAGCCAGGCACTGGGCCATTGAAGGGTCTGTCCAAACCAACTGCCTGCCCATCTGCTGGACAGACGTCCCTGCCTGGATATCTAGGGAGAGAGAGTAGTGGTCACCTCAAGGGCTGGGTGCATCCTGGGCAGGCAGTCAAGGATTTCAATCTAAATATGTTGTAATTACTATAAATTACTCAGTTATTTATTTAAAAATGGCTGAATCATGGAGCTCTGTTCCCAGATATACACAGTGTCCTTAAAATTTGGGGACAAGCTGACTGACAGGTACCACTACACTCACGTCTGACTGACACCTACCAGTACACTCACCGCTGACTGACAGGTACCACTAAACCCATGTCTGACTGACACCTACCAGTACACTCACCGCTGACTGACATTTACCACACTCAACACTGCACTTCACATGAGATTTTCACCATCCTCAGACAAGTTTCTGATGGCACCTTCATACCATTTACACTGGTACTGACACAAGTTGGAACTAGGGCAATGGTAGTCTCAGGAGAGCTAGGGGCTCTTATTTGGTTCTATCCTCATTTCCTACCAGCTTCTATCATCTGCAATCCTTTATCTTGTCCACCTGTCACCTCCCAGCTTCTGGCATCATTCCCACTCTTCCTTTCCCCATCTGCTCAACTCCCCTTCTCACTCAGACCCACCTATCCCCTGCCAGCTCTAGATCTACTCCTTCCCCTTCCCCTCTAGATTGAATTTCAATCCAGGTGAGGGGTCCCAATCCAAAATGGTGACTGTCCATTTCTCTCTGTGCTGCTCTACCCACTGAGTTTCACCAGCATCTCTCATACCTGCAGTCTTCTGTATTCGCACTTTACCCCATGTTCAAATGGACACTCTGTTGTCTGGCCAGTAATCAGAGCTGACTGCAGACAGTCCAAACACTTGTCAAGCTGCACAGTGTGCTAAAGATTCTCTGGAGATTGCCAGAGATTCCCATTGGATTAGTGCCTTAGTAATGACTCCAGTAAAGAGTAACAGGGGGCTCAGAGCTGGACACCACCAGCAAAGACCACACTCCCAGCGGCTCTTTAGTGCACTACTTCCCACCTGTACCTGTTTGATGAGGACAGCTGCAGGGTTTCTAAGGCTGTGCATCCTACACAAAAGTGGCATAGCTGGTGGAGCCACTGCCTCACAGCACCAGGGACCTGGGTTCAGTCCTGACCTCCTCCACACACGCTTACCCTGTATCACACAGTCACAAACACTGTACGGAGTCTGCACATTCTCCCTGTGACTGCCTGGATCTCCTCAAAGTGCTTGCGTTGGTGTTGTTGAACACAATGCTGCACTGTGCTCTCCATCATCATCACCGTCCTCACCCGGCGCTCCCCGCTCCACGTGCAAGAGAAACAAGCAACCTTGCCTCTTGCCTTTAAAGGACAACCAGAAGAAAGCCATACATATAACGTGTGCCCAAAACACTCCTCGGGCATCACAGCAGCAGCAGCTATAGTGATGGAGATGTCCAGTGTTGATCAACGCATGGAACTTTGTTAGTGAGTGATGCCTCTGCTCAAGAGGTAGATGGCGGGTTGGTGGCCTTCCTGCCCGTGAGGAAGGAAATCATCTCATCCATCCTGGTGGGATGCTGCATGCATGGGAGCCCCTTCTTGTGCAAGTGGTCTCCCTTCTGCTTGAACTGTTTCAGCCTAAATGGAGACGGTGAGGGGCGTAGAGTAATCTTTATATTACCCTACTATATCCCTCTCCTCCTTTTCCATCCATATTCAGTGCCTATAAAGAGTATTCACCTCCCCTCCAGAAGTTTTCATGTTTTATTGTTTTACAACATTGAATCACAGTAGATTTAATTTTGTTTTTTTGACACTGATCAACAGAAAAAGACTCTTTCATGTCAAGTGAAAACAGTTGTCTATGAAGTGATCTAAATTAATTACAAATATAAAAAACAAACAAAATAATTTATTGCATAATTACTCACCCTCTTCAAGTCAGTACTTAGTAATTACAGCCTTCAGTCTGTGTGGATAGGTCTCTATCAGCTTTGCACATCTGAACACTGCAATTTTCCCCCATTCTTCTTTACAAAACTGCTCAAGCTCTATTAGATTGCATGGGGATCATGAGTGAACAGCCTTTTCCAAGTCCAGCCACAAATTCTCAATTGGATTGAGGTCTGGATTCTGATTTGGCCACTCCAGGACATTAACTTTGTTGTTTTTAAGCCATTCCTGTGTAGCTTTGGCTTTATGCTTGGGGTCATTGTCTTGCACGAAAACAAATCTCCTAAGTCGCAGTTGTCTTGCAGACTGCATCAGGCTTTCCTCCAGGATTTCCTTGTATTTTTCTGCATTCATTTTACCCTCTACCTATATGAGCCTTCTGCAGTGAAGCACCCCCACAGCATGATGCAGTCCCCACCATGCTTCACAGAAGGGATGGTGTGTTTTTGATGATGTGTGTACACCAAACATTGCATTTAGTCTGAAGTCCAAAAAGCTCAATTTTGTTTTCATCAAACCATAGGAGCTTCTTCCAGCTGAATTCAGAGTCTCCCACAGGCCTTCTGGCACATTCTAGCCGAGACCTCATGTGAGTTTTTTTCAACTGTGGCTTTCTCTTTGCCACTCTTACATAAAGCTGTGACTAGTGAAGCATCCAGGCAGCTGTTGTTGTATGCGCAGTCTCTCATATCTCAGTCACTGAAGCTTGTAACTCCTCTAGAGTTGTCATAGGTCTCATGGTGGCCTCTCTCACTAGTTCCCTTCTTACACAGTCACTCAAATTTTGAAGACAGCCTGCTCTAGGCAGATTTACAGCTGTGTCATGTTCTATCCATTTCTTGATGATTGAATTAACTATACTCCAAGGGATATTCAGTGACTTCAAAATTTTCTTGTATCCACCTCCTGACTTGTGCCTTTCAATGACGTTTTCATGGAGTTGCTTGGAGTATTCCTTTGTCTTCATAGTGTAGTTTTTAAACAGGATACTGACGCACCAGCAGTTGGACCTTCTAGATACAGGTGTATTTTACTATAATCAATTGACTATCATCTTGACTGCACACAGCGATCTCCATTTAACTAATTATGTGACCTCTAAAACCAATTGACTGCACCAGTGATGATTTGGTATTGTCATACTAAAGGGGGTGAATAATTATGCAATACTTACAAATACTTAATTACTTTGTTTTTTTTATATTTCTAATTAATTTAGGTCACTTTGTAGAGATCTGTTCTCACTTTGACACAAAAGAGTCTTTTTCTGTTGATCAGTGTCAAAAAAGCCAAATTAAATCCATTGTGATTCGATGTTGTAAAACAATAAAACATGAAAACTTCCAAGGGGGGATGAATACTTTTTATAGGCACTCACCTTTTAAGCATTACAAATGCAGACATCCTACCCAGCAAAAACTCACTTCAGGGAGGTAGCACCATCAATTTGCGGGAGACTCCTGGAACTTCCGGGAGAGGTGGGATGTCTGCAAATGGGCCCACCTCTGCAACTTCCTCTGGCAGCTGGGTGTTTCTGTAATTCTAACATCATTAACTGGTCACGATGGGACAACCCTCTCATCCCAGGGATTAGTTTTCTGATTTAATCCCAAGAAAGATGATTAGAAGTGCCTGGATCTTCAGTGTTGTCTAATTTTAAACATAGTTTATATATAAAAAAAGAAACTTTGGATAACAGATGCCCCATTGTTTAGGGTGGATTTGGAAAGAGTTCTGTTTGACCTTGAGGGTACAATGCCATGTTGGCCAATGTTTCATCCTGCTGTTGAAGTTAAGATTAATACTCCTTTATATATGTTTAATACATGGTAATGTAAGGGTTGTCATTTTAATAGCCAAGTCTGAATGGATTTGGAAGTAGGCAGTGCCTAAACATTTTCAATTCTGGACCAGCATCCCAGCTTCAATAGTTAGGTAGCTTTCGTGCTAAATGCGTTCAAGGCGTGAGGTGGAATGTTGCATAGAACAGAAAAGGAAGAGGGGACTTTGTAGCTCCGTGAGTGAGTTTATTATACAGAATGAATTGCAACTGGGTCCCTAAGCAAAAGTGCCATCGAAGCCTTGTCTTATTGCCACCTACTGACCACTTCTGGAAAGTGCAAGTGAGATGAAATCACCACCGATCTCCATAGGGTTATAAATTCCTTAGCAATGGAGCCTGAAGCCTGACAATTACAGAATCAGAATCTGGTTTAATATCACTGGCATATTGTTGTGAAAATTGTTGTTTTGCGGCAGCAGTAAACTGCAACACATAATTTAAGAAATTATAAATTATGATAAGAAATACTTAAAAATAAATTAAATAAATAGTGCAAAAAGACAGCAAAAAGAAAAATAGAGAGGCAGAGTACATGGGCTCACCATTCATTCAGAAATCTGATGCAGTAGGTCATGGATATCCTGGTGCAGAACTGAACCAACAGCAAGAATAGAGGCCAACATGTACATGTTGGGAGCTGACTTCGGTGGTAGATTGTTTGCTGGAGTAAATACAGAAGACCTTGTTGAGAACAGAAGAGTCCAGAACCATAAATACTGCTTCAATAGAACCGGAGCTGGTGTTGGGTAATGACCCTGACCGGGTGACTGATCTTTCAGTGGGTGAACAGCTAGGGAACAGTGACCACAACTCCTTAACTTTCAGGAAAGCTATAGATACGGATAGATATGGTCCTTGTTTGAGAGTTTTAAACAGGAGTAGGGCAAATTATGAGGGCATTAGGCAGGAACTAAAAAGCGTTAATTGGGAACACCTCTTCTCTAGTAAATCCTCATCAGACACGTGAAGGGTGTTTAAAGATCAATTGCACAGTGTACAGGAAAGGTATGTTCCTGTTAGAAGGACGGTCGGGGATGGAAAGATAAGAGAACCTTGGATGTCCAGAGAGGTGACTAACTTAATCAAGAAGAAAAAGGACAAGTACGTAAAGCTTCAGAAGTTTTGGATCAAATGAAGCACATGAGGATTATAAAGAAGCCAGAGAAGAACTAAAGAACTAGGATAGCCCAGGGGGCCTTGAAAAGTCCTTGGCAAGTAGGATTAAGGTGAATCCCAAGGCATTAGGAGCAAAAGGATAACTAGGGAGAGGGTGGAACCACTCAAGGATAAAGGGGGGAGCAATTGCTTGGATGCAGAGAATGAGAGTGAGGTACTTATTGACTGTGGAAAAGGATAGGGAGGGCCAGGAGATCAGTGCTGAGTATATAAATACATTAGGGAGTTTAGGGGTCAAGGTTTAGGTTTAGGTTTAGGGGTCATTAGGCCGCCAAATGAGAATTAAGGTGGATAAGTCCCCAGAGCCTGACTGGGTCCTTGACCAGTATCTTTGTGCCCTTTCTAGGCACAGGCAATGTCCCAGAGGGCTGTTGAGTGGCTAATGTTGTACCACTATTTAAGAAGGGATCAAGGGTAAATCCTGCGAACTATAGACTGGTGATTCTCAGGTCAGTTGCTGGAGAAAATTCTTCAGGATAGGATATACGAATATTTGGAAACCCATGACCCAATTAAACCACATGGCTTTGTGCGTGGCAGGTCATGCCTTACCAACTTGATCGAGTTTTTTGTCAAGGTGACGAGAGAGACACATTGATGAGGGTAGAGCAGTGGATGTTACCTACATGGATTTTAGTAAACATTTGACAAAGTTCCTCATGAGAGGCTAATCCAGAAGATTAAGATGCATAGGGTCCACGGCGAATTGGCTGTTTGGATTCAGAAACAGTTTACGCATTGAAGGCGGAAGGTAGTGGTTGAAGGGACTTATTCAAGCTGGAGGTCTGTAATTAGTAGAGTTCTGCAGGGATCTGTGCTGGGACCTCTGCTGTTTGTGATGTATATAAATGACCTGGATGAAAATGTAGATGGGTGGATGAGTAAATTTGTGATGATACCAAGATTGGTGGAGTTGTGGATAGTGTAGAAGACTGGCAAAAAATACAGTGCACTATAGATCAGTTACAGATGTGGGCTGAGAATTGGCAGGTGGAATTCAACCCAGATACATGTGAGGTGTTGCACCTCGGTAGGGCAAATGCAAGGAGACGGTACACTGTTAAGGGCAAGACTCTAAACAGTGTTGCTGAGCAGAGAGATCTTGGGATCCAAGTTCATAGCTCCATAAAAGCCACTACACAGGTCGATAGGGTGGTTAAGAAGGCTTACGGAATGCTTGCTTTCATTAGTCGAGGCATTGAGTTCAAAAGTCAAGAAGTTATGCTGCAACTTTATAAAACTCTGGTTAGGCCATGTCCAGAGTATTGCTTACTGGTTTAGACGGTATGTACTATCATGAGAGGCTAGATAAACTTGGGTTGTTTTCTCTGGAGAGCTTATCTAAGGGGAGATCTGTTAGAGGTTTACAAGGTTATGAGAGGCATAGATAGAGTGGAGAGAGAATATCTGTTTCCCAGGTTGAAATGTCTAATATCAGAGGGTGTATATTTAAGGTGAGGGGGGGTAAGTTCAAGGGGGATATGAGAGGTAAGGTTTTTTTAAATCAGAGAGTCAAGATGACTGGTATGGTGGTAGAGGCAAATACATTAGAGGCTTTTAAGAGAAGTTTGGATAAGATAGACACATGGATGTAAGAAAGATGGAGGGATATGGACATTGTGTTGGTAGAAGGGATTAGCTTTTTGGTGTTTTTAATTTACTTTTTAGCTGATTTGGCTCAACATTGTGAACGAATGGCCTGTTTCTGTGCTGTACTGTTCTATCTAGCTAACTATATTTGTGTGCTGGCAGAATTTGGTGCAAAGAGAGAAAGGGGCTATCTTTGTAGCCTTTCCTCGGAACACTGTAGTACACCAAACTGCTCACCGGCGCTATAGCAGGTAAAGTGCAGGGGGGCTTTGAGATGCGTTACAGCACAGAAACAATCCAACCCCAAGGAGTCCTTGTTGACATTTATGCTCCACTCCAGCTTCCTCCCAACCTCAACCCAACTCAGACTCCGGAGCAGAACTCGAAGTGTTGTTCTCCCTCAGATGCCTGTCCATCCTCCCATGCAGCTGACCTCCGCATTATGGGGGTGGGGGTTGCTGAGTTCCTAGAAAATTATCTGTATCATGATTTCCCATAATGTAAAGCCTTGTCATCTGTGCATGTGTCAACAAACAAAAATTGAAAATTAATTTGTTTATTTATTTACTTCTGTCACAGATTCTTGGATCGTGATTTGTGAATTCTGTAAGGATGCATCTCTGTTTCCCAATCTGCCAAAGGACAGGGTTAGCCTGTACTGTACGTTTCAACCACTCCCTGTGGTAACAAGTTCCACATTCTCACCGTTGATTTTGGTAAGGAACTGTTATCTGAATGTCATGGTATTGGTGGCCTATGGTTTATATTTTGCCCACAATTAGAAACATTTTCACTGCATTCACTCTATCAAAGCTTAAGTAAATTTTAAAGACCTTTCGGTATATTTCTCAAGAGAATACAGCCCCAGCCCGTTCATCATTTGTGATATATACAATCTCACAGCTCTGCTGTGTTCTTTCTAAAACTCCCCTACACCCTCTCCAGTACCTGGTAACAAGACTCAACTCAAACTGCAGGGACAAGCCCTTTGACCCACTGAGACCATCCTGACCGTCAAACCACCACATGCATCACCCTCCCTAATCCCATTCTGTTCTCCACAGATTTCCATCATCGCCCTCCAGTTTCTACCAATCATCTGTACACCTGGAGGAATTTGCAGTCGCCAGTTAACCCACCAGCCCATATGTCTATACAATGTAGCAGGAAACTCACGGAGCCACAGGGAGAACTTGCAAATTCCACGAGGCCAATGATCAGGGGGTCAATGATCCCTGGTCAGTGGAGCTATGCTAGCTACACCACTGTACCAACCCTGCCGTAAACCACTCTTACATCCCATTCCTCCCTCCTTGCTTCCATTATAAGATTGTTTTGTATGGACAAGTGTCCTAATTCAACATCTCTTGCTTGAATTCTATTGGGAGCAAAGAGGAATTAAATTACCACATTCTGTCCAATACACTATTTGAGTTTCTTTTGCCACACACACATTACTCAGCCCATCTTTACAAGTCTGGTTTGGAAGGAGTAAGTTAGATGAGGCAGAGATCCTACTTCCCATGTTATTCTGCACGTGTAGATCAGACCCCATTCCAATGACCCAAGAGTCAATATCTTACAAACAACATCACGTCTTGACATACGTATTACTGAGCCATGGGGAGAGGCTAAAAATGGTTCCAAATCCATTGGAGCCAATTGCACACCGCCCCCCCCCCATTGACTCACTCTTTATCAAGTCTATAATTTCATCCACCTGAGTCTCTGTCTTGTTCCAGTTCCACTTTCCTGTCCACACCAACCTCCTTTGCCCTCTCATTGTAGCCCTGTCTATGCTCTGGGTTTCTCTTTGCTTAGAAAGATAGAAAACCTACAGTACAATACAGGCCCTTCGGCCCACAAAGCTATGCCAAACATGTCCTTACCTTAGAAATTACCTAGGGTTACCCATAGCCTTCTATTTTTCTAAGCTCCATGTACCTGTCCAGGAGTCTCTTAAAAGACCCTATTGTATCCGCCTCCACCACCGCCACCAGCAGCCCATTCCACGCACTCGCCACTCCCTGGGTAAAAAAACTTACCCCTGACATCTCCTCTGTGCCTACTTCCAAGCACCTTAAGACTATGCCCACTCGTGCTAGCCATTTCAGCCCTGGGAAAAAGCCTCTGACTATCCACACGATCAATGCCTCTCATCATCTTGTATACTTGTATCAGGTCACCTCTCATCCTCCGTCACTTCAAGGAGAAAAGGCCGAGTTCACTCAACCTATTCTCATAAGGCATGCTCCCCAATCCAGGCAACATCCTTGTAAATCTCCTCTGCACCCTTTCAGTGGTTTCCACATCCTTCATGTAGTGAGGTGACCAGAACTGAGCACAGTACTCCAAGTGGGGTCTGACCAGGGTCCTATAGAGCTGAAACATTACCTATCGGGTCTTAAACTCAATCCCACGATTGATGAAGGCCAATGCATCGTATGCCTTCTTAACCACAGAGTCAACCTGTGCAGCCTATGGACTCGGACCCCAAGATCCCTCGGATCCTCCACACTGCCAAGAGTCTTACCTTTTAATGCTATATTCTGCCATCATATTTGACCTACCAAAGTGAACCACTTCACACTTATCTGGGTTGAACTCCATCCTATCAATGTCCCACTGTAACCTTTGACAGCCCTCCACACTACCCACAACCTTAGTGTCATCAGAAAATTTATTAACCCATCCCTGCACTTCATCATCCAGATCATTTATAAAAATCACGAAGAATAGTGGTCCCAGAACAGATCCCTGAGGCACACCACTGGTCACTGACCTCCATGCAGAATATTACCTTTCTATAGCCACTCTTTGCCTTCTGTGGGCAAGCCACTTCTGGATCCACAAAGCAATGTCCCCTTGGATCCCATGCCTCCTTACTTTCTCAATAAGCCTTGCATGGGGTACCTTATCAAATGCCTTACTGGAAACCATATACATTACATCTACTGCTCTACCTTCATCAATGGATTTAGTCACATCCTCAAAAAATTCAATCAGGCTTGTAAGGTATGACCTGCCTTTCACAAAGCTATGCTGACTATTCCTAATGATATTATGCCTCTCCAAATGTTCATAAATCCTTCCTCTCAGGATCTTCTCCACCAACTTACCAACCACTGAAGTAAGACTGACTGGTCTATAATTTCGTGGGCTATCTCTACTCCCTTTCTTGAATAAGGGAACAACATCCGCAACCCTCCAATCCTCCGGAACCTCTTCCGTCCTCATTGATGATGCAAAGCTGATCACCAGAGGCTCAGCAATCTTCTCCCTCGCCTCCCACAGTAGCCTGGGGTACATCTCATTGGGTCGCAGTGACTTATCAAACTTGATGCTTTCCAAAAGCTCCAGCACATCCTTTTCCTTAATATTTACATGCTCAAGCTTTACATTCCACAGTAAGTCATCCCTACAATTGCCAAGATCCTTTTCCGTAGTGAATACTGAAGCAAAATATTCATTAAGAACCTCTGCTATCTCCTCTGGTTCCATACACACTTCTCCACTGTCACACTTGATTGGTCCTATTCTCTCACGTCTTATCCTCTTGCTCTTCACATACTTGTAGAATGCCTTGGGGTTTTTCTTAATCCTGTCTGCCAAGGCCTTCTCATGGCCCCTTCTGTCTCTCCTAATTTCATTATTAAGCTCCTTCCTGCTAGCCTTATAATCTTGTAGATCACTATCATTTCTGGCACCATAAAACCCAACTTTCTTGTCACCTGCCATGAGGTTTCCTCCCTCCCTCCTCTGGTTTGATACGAATTCTTCACTGACTTGGCACATTGTCCTATTCTGGAAGCACCATGTGAATGATCTCTTTTTAAAAATGTATTTATTTAGTAATACAGTGCAGAGTTGCCCTTCTGGCTCTTCGAACCACGCCATCCCAGCAACACCCAATTTAACCCTAACCTAACCACGTGACAATTTACAATGACTCAGTAGGTCTTACAGACCATGGGAGTAAACCTGAGGACCCAGAGAAAACTCACACATTCCACGGGGAGGACATGCACTGAATCTTTACCGAATAGTGCCAGAATTGAACTCTGAAATGCTCTGAGGTGTAACAGGTTTGCACTGACCAATGCGCTACTGTGGCACTCTGCTGTTATTACTGAGAGGATAAAAATGGATAGGAAGCGAGAAAGGTTTATTCTCAGTAGAGTCTGCTGTATGATCCACAGCCCTGATTGGCTGCTGAACATTAGAGTGTGTTCTACATATCATTTATTAGCTGGGCTTTCCGTCCGCTTGGGCTCTGGGCACCGGGCACCCATTACTGAGCCAAACCAGCAGCGATTATTTAATATTTGCCTACGAGGCTCTGAAAATCAGCTTCCCTCTAATATCATGTGCTATGTGTTGCAGTACACAAGGGCATTGATTTATTTCCCATCTCTGTTGTGGTTAGGTATTTAGCTTGCTTCTGTTGTGACTGTGATCTTTGCACACTGTCAGTTCGCAGAGAGGGTGTGGAGGAGGATGGACAGGCTCGTGTCATCTTTCATCCCCAGCAGCTGCGTAACAGAGGACTCTCTGATCTACGGGCTGTTCCTGGGGACGCACACGGAGACCAACATCCAGTGCTGCTGGCAGATCATCAACTCGGTGAAAGACGCTCTTTGGTCGGCCTGAAACTTGATGATCTACCAGCACATGGAGATGTCGGTGGGAGAATGCTGCCAACTGGCACATTCTCGGCTGCAGGAGTACGTGCTGAGGGACGCGCTGAAACTCGGTGCAGCCACCGCAAGGGCCCGGCGGAGAAGGACCACGGTATAGTTTCTCCACCCGCGGGAGTGGGAGGGGTCGGGTGGCGGGGAGTATACCCCTCAACAAAGATGTGGTAAGGTGAACAACTGGAGTGCCAGGTGGGTGGCCATAAATATGGATATATACAGACCACAATGGATACGTATGTCAAGGATGGAAAGTTATTGAATGGTTTATTGTATATAATTTTATTTTTGAATAAAGTATATTTTGAAATTTTAAAAAGACTGTGATGGAAGTCACTGGAGAGACACTGAAGCTGGTGATACAGCAGTCTTTATTCATCACAACAAGCAGGTATCAATCTGGAGACACTCTCAGTGGAGGCTTGCAAACCCAAAGGAACATTGTAATTGATAAGGCACCTCTGAAGGTCCCAAGCGCTTTTGGGAGAAACTAATTAACATAGATATTCTAAAACCTTTTGACAACACAGAACCAGACACCCAAAATTAATGTTGTCAGGGCTGTCCCAGAGTCAGTACACAAATACTATTGATTGCCTACAGCTGTGACCGTGTTTAATATGCTAAGTGACAACATCTATCTGGTCTGCCAGCTTGCACTCAGCGGTGCAGATAACTTCGATGGCCTGGTTTGATGCAGGCCAACTAACACAAACCCATTGTCTTAACGTTTGGCTGATGCATGTGCAATCACTTAACCTGTGAAACAGCCTGTGCTTTTAACTTAAATTTGATGCTTGCAATTTTACAAAAAAAAACTGAAGGCAAATTGCAAACTTCCTGAACACATTTACAATAAGAACTGAACCCTGGTTCGTGTTTGAATTAATACCTGCTATATCCACATAACTCCAGAATACATCAAAACACTTCACCATTGGCCACTTCCTGTTCAGCTTAATCAGTGAGTAGTTCCAGAACATCTCAGCTTGCAAACCTATGCCTTCACAACACATCAATTATGCAGATGGTATTAACTGAAAGACTGTGAAACACATAAACCACAATTATCGCCATTTCAGTTAAAGTGAAGTTAAGCCTAGATCTGTAATTTTAAATTTGTAAGAAGTTTTCTTTTTCACTTGGGCTTGGATTATATATTACATTCCTTGTTTTGCCGAGGTACTGTCCTGAAATACCTTTTCCCAAATGCTTTGCCTCAGTCAGGAGATGATCACAGCTCAACAGAAGCCTGTTTCTTTGCACAAACTTAGAGAAGCTTCCCTCCCTGATTCAGGACAGGCAAGAGATCAGTGACCTGGGATCACAAGCATCCAGATGAAGAGTCTCACCTGAAACATCAACTGTCCATTTCCCTCCAGAGATGTTGCTGGACTTCCTGAGTTCTACCAGCAACTTGACTTTGCATCTGGGATCATCTGGCTTACTTCTGTAGTTCTGGAGACTGAAGAAAAGAAAAGCTACTCCATTTTTAATATTACATTGGTTCTACAGCAAGGAGACAAGATTGGGGTCATCGACAACTCCAAAGGTGGTGGTGAGGGAGGAGGTGTAAGGGCAGGTGTAGCACTTGTTCTGCGTACAAGGATAAGCGCCGGGAGGGAGATCGGTTGGAAGGGATGGGGGGGATAAATGGACAAGGGAGTCGCGTAGGGAGCAATCCCTGCAGAGAGCAGAAAGGGGTGGGGAGGGAAGGATGTGCTTGGTGGTGGGATCCCGTTGAAGATGGCAGAAGTTATGGAGAATTATATGTTGGACACAGAGGCTGGTGGGGTGGTAGGTGAGGACAAGAGGAACCCTATTCCTAGTGGGGTGGCGGGAGGATGGGGTGAGAGCAGATGTGTGTGAAATGGGAGAGATGCGTTTGAGAGCAGAGTTGATGGTGGAGGAAAGGAAGCCCCTTTCTTTAAAAAAGGAAGATATCTGCTTCATCCTGGAATGAAAAGCCTCATTCTGAGAGCAGATGCGGCGGAGACGGAGGAATTGAGAGAAGGGGGGAATTGAGAATCCCTAATTTTTAATTTGTTTATTTTTTTTCTCTCTTTCCCTCTTATAATAACTCCTTGCCTGTTTTCCATCTTCCTCTAGTGCTCCCTTCCCCCTTTCTTTCTTCCAAGGCCTTCCGTCCCATGATCCTCCCCCTTCTCCAGCCTTGTATCCCTTTTGCCAATCTACTTCCCAGCTCTTAGCTTCATCCCTCCCCCTCCCCCTACCCCTTCCAAATCTCTTACTATCTCTTTTTTCAGTTAGTCCTGACGAAGGGTCTTGACCCGAAACGTCGACTGTGCCTCTTCCTATAGATGCTGCCTGGCCTGCTGCATTCCACCAGCATTTTGTGTGTGTTGCTTGAATTTCCAGCATCTGCAGATTTTCTCGTGTTTATGTTATATAGTCACTTGGTTGTCTCTGCTTTTGGCATTCTTGAACTGGCCAAGTTTTAGCTTGCATTTATCAGAATCACAACCAGGTTTAATATCGCTAGCATGTGTCGTGAAATTTGCTGTTATGTGGAGCACTACACTGAAATCTATAATAACAACTGTAAATTATAGCAAGTAATATATGGTAGTAATGAGAAGAGAGCGTGTCCTGGGCAATAAGGGTCTTTAACGATTAATGTCACCTTATTCAGGCATTGCTCCTTGAAGAGATCCTGGATGCTGGGAGGCTAGTGCCCATGATGGGGTTGACTGAGTTTAAAACTTCCTGCCCCGCCACCCTCGCCATACCAGATGGTGATGCAGCCAGTTAGTACACTCTCAACAGTATATCTGTAGACATTTGCGAGTGCCTTTGGTGACATACCAAATCTCCTCAAACACCTAATGAAATAGAGCCACTGTTCTTTGCAACTGCAACAATATGTTGGGTCCAGGATAGATCCTCAAAGATGTTGACACCCAGGAACTTGAAATTGCTCACTCTCTTCACTCCTGATCCCTTCTGCTCCCTTGTCTTACCCTTTCAGATGTACACAATCAATTCCTTGGCCTTACTGATGACGAGTGCAAGGTTGTTGTTATGACACCACTCAACCAGCTGATCTATCTAGCTCCTGCATGTCTACTCGTCACCATCTGAAATTCTGCCAATAGCTGTATCATCAGCAAATTTATAGATGGCATTTGAGCTGTGCTTGGCCACACAGTCACTAGTGTAGAGAGAGTAAAGTAGTGGGCTAAGCACATATTGCAGAGGTGCGCCAGTGTTGATTATCAGCAAGGTGGAAAAGTTATTTCCGATCGACCCATGTTTTTGAGTATTTTGAACAGAACTGTAGGAATGATTGTGTTCAACACTGAGCTGTATTCAATAAGCAGCAGCCCGACATAAGAATTAGTACTGTCCAGGTGATCCAAGGCCACGTGAAGAGCCAATGAGAATGCATCCGCTGTAAACCCATTGTGGTGATAGGCAAATTGTAATGATCCAGGTTCTTGCTGAGGCAGGTGTTGATTCTAGCCATAACCAACCTCTCAAAGCACTCCATCACTGTAGGTGTCAGTGCTACTGGATGACAGTCATTAAAGAAAATCACCCTACTCTTCTTGGGCACTGATATAATTGTTGCCCTTTTGAAGCAGGTGGGAACTTCCAACCCTAGCAATGAGAAACTGAAAATGTCTTTGAACACACCTGCCAGTTGGTTGGCACAGGTTTACAGAGCCTTACCAGGTAGACCATTGAGGCTTGTCACCTTGCGAGGGTTCACCTTCATGAAAGACATTCTGATGTCAGCCTCCAAGATAGAGATCACTGGGTCACTGGATCCTGCAGGGATCCTCATAACTGTAGTTTTATTCTCCCTTTCAAAGCATAAATAAAAGGCGTTGAGGTCATCCGGGAGTGAAGCATCACTACCGGTCATGATACTAGGTTTCACTTTGTAGGAAGTAATGGCCTGCAAACCCTGCCAGGGTTGACATGCATCAATTCTGCCTCTAAGCTAGGTTGGAATTGTTCTCTTGCTCAAGATAACCTTCCCTGGGTGATACCTGGTCTTTTTGTATCGCTCTGGATCACCAGTCTTGGTTTTCTTCTGGTAGTACCTTTAAGAAGGCGACTTGTGTGAGCAGCTCTGTTGGAAATCATCTAATATCCCCATTTTAGACTGAAATCCACAGCTACAGCAATGTAAGCAACATCATTTTAGGGCTTTTAAAAAAATATATCGCTGCTCAAAGTTGACGAGTCTTGGATGGCAGTCTCTGGTCTCAAGTGCAGTTCCCCTTTGAGACAAAAGGAAGTGAGGGTGTGGTGCTGGATTAAAAATTTGTTTAAGGTGAAGAGGATTCCAACTTCCACTACTGTCTATTCTGCTGACAAATGTATAGTCCTCAGAGAAAGATTGCTGTACCACAGGGACAGTTGTGTTTTTGTTTTACAAAGACTTGGCTATCCCTCACCATTCCAGATGCAGTGATACAATTCACTGGCTTCATGATTCACCACCAAGGTAGGAGGTGGAGTATGCTTTACCATTAACTCCTTGCAGTGCACAAATGCATCAGCTCTATCCCAGCCCTGCTCACCCAACCTGGAACATCTAGTGAGCAAGTGTTGTCCACCTTTTCTGCTGTGGAAATTTTCAGTCATCATCTTGGTAGCAGTGTACATTCCACCTCAGGCCTAAGTTAAACGGGCTCCAGAGCAACATAATCAATAGGCATAAAATAGCACACTCTGATACCTTCACCATCATTTTAAGGGATTTTAAAAATCCCTAAATAATTATCAGCAAATAATTATCACCTGTGGAACCAGAGGAGCTGTTACACCACCATCAAGTATGCTTACCATTCCATCCCATGCCCACACAGTGGAAAGTCTGATCACCTGGCTCTACTTCTTCCCTGCATTACAATGACTGAATGTCTTTGGCTATGAATTTCTTTGGAACATCCCAAGGTTGTGACAAACTGAATGTTCTATGGAAGACATCATGTTGAGATGTAAGAATGTTGACTATGCACTGAGTATTCGTGAATGATCCTGTCATAAACATCACTTGCCACTTATTAGCCTGGATCTGAAAGTTAACTTGGGTCATGCTGAGGAGCTGTAAGTGGAACTGAACATCAGGTAATCATCAGCAAACTACCATCTTTCTGACCTTATAATGAAAGCAAGCAATTGAAGCTGCTTGGATCTAAACCTGCAGTGATGGTTTCCCTCTCTCCTACACACATACACACACATATAAAATAGGCTGGAAAATGGCAGAGGTATTGCACTTTGGGAGGACAAACCAGTGTAGGATTTACACA
Source organism: Mobula birostris (assembly GCF_030028105.1). Lineage (NCBI taxonomy): Eukaryota > Metazoa > Chordata > Chondrichthyes > Myliobatiformes > Myliobatidae > Mobula > Mobula birostris. Next base: position 158,178,130 of record NC_092370.1, read on the forward strand.
GTGAATGGCAGAGCACTGAGGAGTGTGGTAGAACAGAGGGATCGGGGAATACAGATCCATAATTCCTCGTAAATATGCCACAGGTAGCTAGAGTCAGAAAGAGCCTAGAAGAGCTTTTTCTAGCCCATTTTGCACATTGGCTTTCATAAACCAGAGTATTGAGTACAGGAATTGGGATGTTATGTAGACGTTGTATAAAACTTTGGTGAGTCCAAATTTGGAGTAATGTCTACAGTTCCTGTCACCTACCTACAAAATGAGATATCAATAAGGTTGAAAGAGTGCAGAGAAAATTTACAAGAACGTTGCCAGGAATTGAGGACCTGACTTAAAAGGAAAGGTTGAATAAGTTAGAACTATTTTCCATGGAGTGTAGGAGAATGAAGGGATATGTGATAGAAGTATATAAGATCATGTGGGGTACAAGACCATAAGACACAGGAGCAGAATTAGGCCAATCAGCCCATCGAGTCTGCTCATCATGGCTAATTTATAATGCCTCTCCACTCCATTTTCCTGCCTTCTCCCGTAACCTTTAATGTTTTCAATAGTCAAGAACCCATCAAGCATCACTTTAAATATACCCGACCAATGAATTCAATGAGACAATGAACTCCACATATTCACCACCCTTTGGCTAAAAAATTCCTCCTCATCTCTGTTCTAAAGCATCTTCTTTGTATTCTGAGGGTATGGCCTCTGGTCCTAGACTCCCACCCAGTAGAAAACATCCACTCTATCTGGGCCTTTCAGTATTCAACAGGTTTCTAAACTCCAGTGAGTACAGGCCCAGAGCCATCCAACACTCCTCAACATTAATATTTTCATTGCTGGAATCATTCTTGTGAGCCTCCTCTGCACCCTCTCCAATGTCAGCACATCCTTTCTAAAAAAAAAGGGACTAAAACTGCTCACAGCACTCCAAGTGCAGTCTGACCAATGCCTTAAAAAACCTCAGCATCATACCCTTGCTCTTATACTCTAGTTTTCTCAAAACGAATGCTAGCATTGCATTTGCCTTCCTTATCACTGACTCAATCTTATTGTCTTATACCTTTAGTCCTTCTACCAAAGTGTATGACCGTACTCTTCCATACACTGTATTCCATCAGCCACTTCTTTGCCCATTCTTCTAATCTATCTAAGTCCTTCTGAAGACCCCCTGCTTCCTCAATACTACCTGCCCCTCCATCAATCTTTATATTGCCTGCTAACTTGCCCACAAAACCATCAATTCCATCATCGATCATTGACATAAAATGTGAACAGAAGTGGTCCCAACACTCACCTCTGCAGAACACCACAAGTCACCAGCAGCTAACCAAACATGGCCCCCTTTATTCCCACTCTCTGCCTCCTGACAGTCAGCCAATCTTCTATCCATGCTAGTAACTCTCCTGTAATATCATGGACTCTTGTTTAGCAGCCTCATGTATGGCACCTTGTGAAAATCCAAGTAAACAACATCTACTGATTCTCCTGCCTGTTATTTCCTCAAAGAATTCCAACAGATTCCTCAGGCAAGATTTCTGCATCCTGATGTTATCCTATTTAATCATGTACCTTAAGATTAACTATTAAAAATCTTATATTTAACAATGGACTCCAACATCTTGCCAACCACAGAAGTCAGGCTGACTGTCTTTTGCCTCCTTCCCTTCATAAGTGACATTTGCAATTTTCTAGTCCTCTGGAACCATTCCAGAATCTAGTGATTCTTAAAAAATCACCATTAATGCCTTCACAATCTCTTCAGCTACCTCTTTCAGAACCCTGTGTAGTCCATCAAGTCCAGGTGATTTTTTTCTACCTTCAGGTCTTCCAGCTTCCCAAGTACCTTCTCCTTTGTAATAACAACTACATTCACTTCTGTCCCCTGATACTCTCGAGTTTCTGGCATACAGCTGGTGTCTTCCACAGTGAAGATTGAAGCAAAGTACTAAAGTTCATCCACCATTTCTTTGTCCCCCATTACTACCTCTCCAGTGCCATTTCCAAGCAGTCCGATATTCACTCTCGCCTCTTTTACCCTGATTCTGTGCCACAGTACTCCATGATTCTACCTGAGGATGGGAGAGCAGTGTCAAGAGTAAGGGGACTGGGTTATGTTATTGTCCTGTCAGCGGATGTAATACTGTTTCATTAAACCCTGCTGTAAAAATGAATTAAGCATGACTCATGAGTGGAGCTACTGTCACCAGGTGCAATATAACTACAGGGAAATTACATTCATAGAGAGAATGTTGGCAGGCCTGCGAATTCTGATTTTGGTGAATGCAATAAAACCGACCAGTTAGTTATATTTGCATGAACCACAATTTGGAAAGCAGATAGATCTGTAGGACAGCAAAATGAGGGAGGGTGCTCAGGACAGCACTAGCAATGGGGGTGGATTCCATTGTTAACTGGATGCAAGAACAAGCTGCTGGATTTTTGGGTCAGTAAATCACTTAACTGTTTTGGAAACATGACACTTTCCAAATATTCCACTTCATCTCCATTAAGGTCACACAAAACAGCTGTCTGCAAAAATAAAAGGGAGGAAAGCAAAGTGTTTTTGGAGTGGGAGTAAAGGATGTGAGAGGAATTGGCTGTTTACTTTGAATATCAATTTATGACCCATGATTCTTCTGGCCCACCCAACTTAGCTTCCCATGACTAGTTCTCAGCTAAGGTCTCTGCTTTGTCCTTTTATGTTCCCATGTTCATGAATTCAGAGCAAGACATACTGTATGTTCAGATTTTAATCTAGATCTATTCCTTGCTTAAGGCTGATGTGACATTGACCAACTCCATTTTTCCACTGTCCTTTCTCCCTATAAGCTACTCTCCCCTGAACTTGCAGGTTGGTAACAATGCTGGAATGACCCACGGCTACATTTTCACCCAACCTGCTGACAAGGGCAGAGATGCTGAGGTTCGTTAAAGTAGCTTATACAGGAATAGAGAGTCAGCTCTCTTGCATCTCCTCCTGTCTCCCTCTGGCCCACTGAACACCTGGCCATTCAGTCCCATCTCTGACCTTGCTTCCTTAGAAGATCTTCCCTTCACAGTCTTCAGTCTTGTATCCCCAAACCACAAACAGCTGATTGTTGACATTCTCCTGAGGATCTGCAAGTAGGGCTGACATTATTTCAGCTAGTTCATTGTCCCAGAGAATTTATATCTCTCCTCTTGCTCTGTTCTCTCTCTATCCACCTCTTCCTATTCAAATCCATGAATCCTGCTCCACCTGAATGTTTCTTCGTCCTAATCAATTTATCTTCACCACAGACATCCAATCTTTCTACTCCTAGATCCCAACACCCTACCCAAACTCCAATTTCAAGGGGAAAACTATCAGTTTCCATTACAAGATCCCCTTAACTATTTTGACTATTCTACGTCCAAGCCTTCTCTCTGAATGGACTACATTCCATACTCCCAGTGTAATTGTTATATTTGTTCCGATGATAACCATTTTTATGTATGCTCTTGTGAGATATATTCCTTTTTTCTTAAACAAGCTTCCCCTCTGCAATAGCCAAGAATGCTCTCAACTACATTTCCTCTATTCATACACTTCTGCTCCCACACCCTCTCCTCCCATTTGGAGCAAAGATAGGTTTCACATTGTGCTCAATCTCCAGCCCAGCAGTGTCAAACAACTAACCAATTTTATCCAAAATTCCACCACCAGGCTCCTTTATCCCATTCAACTTTTTGAGATTCCAGCACGTGCACCAATTGGACTTTAGGTTTGATTGAAGCATGATTGCGCAAGCACGTGGACATCAGCGAGTTAGACCGGTGGGAAAGAGTAAAAGGAAGGAGTTTTATAGAGCGAGTGAGAGAGTAGGGGGAGACAAAGTAGGATGTCTTTGGCTCATTTGAGCTTCGGCGATAATGGGTCGAGGTGAGGTAAGGTAAGTTACCTGTGAGGAATAGAAACAGGAAGTATATCTACGAGGCCGGTGTTCTGTACTGGGTGTCAGATGTGGGATGTCCAGGGGACCACATATGCACCAGGTGCGTCGAGCTGTAGCTCCTTAGGGACCAGGTTAGGGAACTGGAGCTGTAGCTCAATGACCTTCGTCTGGTCAAGGAAAGTGAGGAGGTGATAGAGAGAGGCTATCAGCAAGTAGTCACACTGGGACCTCCAGAGACAGATAAGTGGGTAACAGTCAGGAAAGGGAAGGTCAGGAGTCAGCTACTAGAGAGTACCTCAATGGCTGTCCCCCTTAACAACAAGTACTCCTGTTTGAGTACTGTTGAGGGAAGCAACAGTGGCCGTGCCTCTGGCACAGAGTCTGGCCCTGTGGCTCAGAAGGGTAGGGAAAGGAAGAGGATGGCAGCAGTGATAGGGGACTCCATAGTTAGGGGGTTAGACAGGCAATTCTGTGGACGCAGGAAAGTTTGCCTCCCAGGTGCCAGGGTCCGGGATGTTTTTGATTGCGTCCACGATATCATGAAATGGGAAGGTCATGGTACATATTGGTACCAACGACATAGGTAGGAAAAGGGAGGAGGTACTGAAAACAGACTGCAGGGAGCTAGGAAGGAAGCTGAGAAGCAGGACCTCAAAGATAGTGATCTCAGGATTACTGCCTGTGCCACGCGACAGTGAGTACAGGAATAGAGTGAGGTGAAAGATAAATGTGTGGCTGAGGGATTGGAGCAGAGGGCAGGCATTCAGTTTTCTGGATCATTGGGACCACTTTTGGGGCAGGAGTGACCAGTACAAAAAGGACGGGTTACACTTGAATCCCAGGGGGACCAATATCCTGGCGGGGAGATTTGCTAAGGCTATTGGGGAGAGTTTAAACTAGAATTGCTGGGGGGTCAGAACAGAACTGAAAAGACTGGGGAAGAGGCGGTTGGTTCACAAATAGAGAAAGCTTGGAGACAGTGCAAGGGGGAGGATAGGCAGGTGATAGAGAAGGGATGTGCTCAGACTGATGGTTAGAGATGTGTCTATTTTAATGCAAGCAGTAAAATGAACTAAGTGGATGAGCTTAGAGCGTGGATCAGTACTTGGAACTATGATGTTGTGGCCATTACAGAGACTTGGTTGGCTCAGGGGTAGGAATGGTTACTTAGAGTTCCAGGCTTTAGCTGTTTCATGAAGGACAGGGAGGGAGGCAAAAGAGGTGGGGGCGTGAGACTGCTGATTAGAGATGGTGTCACGGCTGCAGAAAAGGAGGAAGTCATGGTGGGACTGTCTACGGAGTCTCTGTGGGTGGAAGTTAGGATCAGGAAGTGGTCAATAACTCTACTGGGTGTTTTTTTATAGACCACCCAATAGTAACAGGGACATTGAGGAGCAGATAAGGAGACAGATTTTGGAAAGGAGTAATGACAACAGGGTTGGCGTGGTGGGAGATTTTAATTTCCCAAATATTGATTGGCATCTCCCTAGATAGGGTGGAGTTAGTTAGGTGTGTTCAGGAAGGTATCCTGAAACAATATGTAGATAAGCCTACAAGAGGAGAGGCTGTACTTGATCTGGTATTGGGAAATGAGCCTGATCAGGTGTCAGATCTCTCAGTGGGTGAGCTTTTTGGAGATAGTGATCACAATCTTATCTCCTTTACCGTAGCATTGGAAAGGGATAGGAACAGACAAGGTAGGAAAGTGTTTAATTGGAGTGAGGGGAAAATATGAAGCTGTCAGGCAGGAACTTGGAAGCATAAATTGGGAACAGATGTTCTCAGGGAAATGTGGCAAATGTTCAGGGGATATTTGTGTTGCGTTCTGCATAGGTATGTTCCAATGAAATAGGGAAAGGATGGTAGGGTACATGAACCATGGTGTACAAAGGCTGTTGAAAATCTATGAAAATCTGCTGAAAAAAGAAAAACTATGAAAGGTTCAAAAAACTAGGTAGTGTTAGAGATCTAGAAGATTATAAGGCTAGCATGAAGGAGCTTAAGAATGAAATTAGGAGAGCCAGAAGGGGCCATGAGAAGGCCTTGACGGGCAGGATTAAGGAAAACATGGAGGTATTCTACAAGTGCATGAAGAGCAAGAGGGTAAGACATGAGAGAATAGGACCTATCAAGTGTGACAGTGGAAAAGTGTGTATGGAACCAGAGGAGATAGCGGAGGTACTTAATGAGTACTTTGCTTCAGTATTCACTACAGAAAAGGATCTTGGCGATTATAGGGATGACCTACAGTGGACTGAAAAGCTTGAGCATATAGACATTAAGAAAGAGAATGTGCTGGAGTTTTTGAAAGGTGTTAAGTTAGATAAGTCGCCGGGACCAAACGAGATGTACCCCAGGCTACCGTGGGAGGCGAGGGAGGAGATTGCTGAGTCTCTGGCAATGATATTTGCACCATCAATGGGGGTGGGAGAGGTTCCAGAGGATTGGAGGGTTGCAGATGTTGTTCCCTAATTCAAGAAAGGGAGTAGAGATACCCCAGGAAATTATAGACCAGTGAGTCTTACTTCAGTGGTTGGTAAGCTGATGAAGATGATCCTGAGAGGCAGTATTTATGAACATTTGGAGAGGCATAATATGATTAGGAATAGTTAGCATAGTTTTGTCAAAGGTAGGTCATGCTTTACGAGCCTGGTTGAATTCTTTGAGGATGTGACTAAACACATTGATGAAGGTAGTGTATATGGATTTCAGCAAGGCATTTGAGAAGGTACCCCATGCAAGGCGGCATGGGATCCAAGGGAATATTTCTTTGTAGATCCAGAACTGGCTTGCCCACAGAAGGCAAAGAGTGGTTGTAGATGGGTCATATTCTGCATGGAGGTCAATGACCAATGGATCTGTTCCTGGACTCCTACTCTCTGTGATTTTTATAATTGACCTGGATGAGGAAGTGGAGGGATGGGTTAGTAAATTTGCTGATGATCCAGAGGTTGGGTGTGTTGTGGTTAGTGTGGAGGGCTGTCAGAGGTCACAGTGGGACATCAATAGGATGCAAAACTGGGCTGAGAAGTGGCAGATGGAGTTCAACCCAGATAAGTGTGAGGTGATTCATTTTGGTAGGTCAAATATGATGGCAGAGATGTATAAGATAAGAGGCATTGATTGCGTGGATAGTTAGAGGCTTTTTCCCAGGGCTGAAATGACTAATATGAGAGGGCACGGTTTTAAGGTTTTTGGAAGTAGGTACAGAGGTGATGTCAGGGATCAGTTTTTCTTGCGCAGTGAGTAGTGAGTGTGTGAAATGGGTTAGCGGATATGATATGGTCTGTTAAAACACTTCTGGATATGTACGTGGAACTTAGAAAAATAGAGGGCTATGGGTAACCCTAAGTAATTTCTGAAGTAAGTACATGTTCGGCACAGCATTGTGGGCCGAAGAGCCTGTATAGAAAACCTATGTTTCTAAGTATGAGTGGATTCATCATGGACAATCTATAAACTTGCAATGTGTATTCTTCACAAGAACATAAGAAATTGGAGCAGGAGTAGGCCATCTGGCCCGTTGAGCCATTCAATAAGATCATGGTTGATCTTGCCATGGACTCATCTCCACCCACCTCCTTTTCCCCATAATCCTTAATTCCCCTACTATGCAACAATCTATCCAACCTTGTCTTAAATATATTTACTGGGGTAGCCTCCACTGCTTCATTGGGCACAGAATTCCACAGATTCACAACTCTCTGGGAAAACACAAAATATTCTGCAGATGCTGGGGTCAAAGCAAGACACACAAAACGCTAGAGGAACTCAGCAGGTCAGGCAGCATCCATGGAAATGAACAGTCAATGTTTCGGGCTGAGACCCTTCATCAGGACTGAAAGGGGGGGCAGGGGCCCTATAAAGAAGGTGGGGGCGAGGGTGGGAAGGAGAAGACTGGTAGGAACTCTGGGAAAAGTGGTTCCTCATCTCCATCCTAAATCTATTCCCCAAAATCTTGAGGCTATGTCTCCTAGTTCTAGTCTCACCTACTAGTGGGAACAACTTTCCTGCCTCTATCCGATCTATCCCTTTCATAATTTTCTGTTTCTATAAGATCTCCTCTCATTCTTCTGAATTCCAGTGAGTACTGTCCCAGGCAACTCAATCTCTCCTCGTAGTCCAACCTAGAATCAATCTGGTGAACCTCCTCTGCAATGCCTCCAAAGCCAGTACAGTATATCCTTCCTCAAGTAAGGAGACCAGAACTGCACACAGTACTCCAGGTGTGGCCTCACCAGTACCCTGTACAGTTGCAGCATAACCTCCCTACTCTTAAATTTCAATCCCTCCCAATAGTCCATTTGCCTTCTTGATAGCCTGCTGCACCTGAAAGCCAACCTTTTGTGATTCATGCACAAGCGCTCCCAAGTCCCTCTGCACAGCAGTATGCTGCAATTTTTTTTTACTATTTAAATAATAATCTGCTCTTTTATTTTTCCTTCCAAAGTGGATGACCTCACATTTATCAACATTGTACTCCATCTGCCAGACCCTTGCCCACTCACTTAACCTATCTAAATCTCTCTGCAGACTCTCCGTATCTTCTGCGCAATTTGTGTTTCCACTCAATTTCGTATCTTCAGCAAACTTAGGTACACTAGACACTGTCCCCTCTTCTAGATTGTTAATGTATATCGTGAACAGTTGCAGGCCCAGCACCAGCCCCTGCAGCACACCACTCACCACTGATTGCCAACCAGAGAAACACCCATGTATCCCAACTCTCTGCTTTCTATTAGTTAACAAATCCTTCATCCATGCTAATGCATCACCCCCAACTCTATGTATCCTTATCTTATGGATAAATATTTTAAGCAGCACCTCATCGAATGCCTTATGGAAATCCAATACCGTACCACCCATCTGTTCCCCTCTATCCACTGCGCTCATTATATCTTCAGAGAACTCCAGTAAGTTTGTCAAACAGCTCCTGCCTTTGCTGAATCCACGCTGCGCCTGCCTGATGAATCCATTTCTTTCCAGATGCCTATTTCTTCTTCAATGATAGCTTCAAGTCCTTTCCCAATTAACTGGCCTATAGTTACCTGTCTTTTCTCTACATCCTTTTTTGAACAGTGGTGTCATATTCGCCTTCTTCCAATCTGCCTGGGACCTGACCAGAAGACTTCTACTTTGCTTTATTCTAAATAATACACAGGAGTATAATAAATCTGCTCATCAGGCTGGTAGGTTTGAAGGGAATAGATGAACTAGGGGCTCTGAGAGCTTTGGGGGAAAGACGGTGCCAGTCAGTTTCAGGGGAATGTAGGAATAGGGGCATTGCTGTGTTAAAGGGATCATTGGAAGCAGGTTCTAGGTGTGATAAAGGGATCACATGAATCAGAACCTGGTGGATCAGAAGGCCAAACCATTAGAATTTCACATTTTTCTAAATTATCAATATAATAGAAAGTTAGAACTGGTAACGGTTTAAAAGACAGACATCTATGAACAAACAATGAAAATAATCACTAAATTAAAGAGGCTATTTGAACTGGGATGGGCGTTTACATCTGGAGTGCAAGAACAACTATTTAGTTGTAAGTAAAACATGGTTGGAGTATTGAGAGCAGTTCTAAGCACTGTACCTTGGCTTCGGACACTGTGCAGAATAAGTTGTTGGCAATGGTATCAGGATGCGCATTATATTTCCTGAAATTTATCAAGTCAAGGGGTGCTTTAATATAATTCTAATATGTAGCAAGAGGAACTTGATATATAGATAATATCTCCAATGATTGGAGTCTTGAAAATTGCAGTTGTGCTGGGTGCGTTAGGAGGGGACAGGCAAATGCTAAAAATTAGAGCTAAGCCTTGCAGGAGTGAAGATACTAAATACCATAAGACCATAAGATATAGGAGCAGAATTTGGCCATTTGGACCACTGAGTCTGCTCCACCATGTCATCATGGCTGATCCAATTTTCCTCTCAGCCCCAATCTCCTGCCTTCTCCCCATATCCCTTAAAGCTCTGATCAATCAAGAATCTATCAATCTCAGTCTTAAATATAAAGACTTGGCCTGCACAGCTGCCTGTGAGAAAGAATTCCACAGATGCACCACCCTCTGGCAAAAGAAATGCCTCTATTCTAAAAGGACACACCTCCATTCTGAGGATGTGTCCTCTGGTCTTAGACTCTCCCATCATAGGAAACATCCTCACCACATCCACTCTATCAAGGACTTTCACCATTCAATAGGTTTCAATGAGGTTACCTCTCATTCTGAATTCTAGTGAATACAGGCCCATAGCTATCAAATGCTCTTCATATGACAAGCTCTTCATTTTCGTGAACCTCCTTTGAACCCTCTCCAGTTTTAGCACATCCTTTCTAAGTGGCGCAAGCCTGCTCACAATACTCCCAGTGAGGCCTCACCAGTGCTTTATAAAGTTTCAACATTACATCCTTGTTTTTATATTCTAGTCCTCTTGAAATGAATGCTCAGATTGCACTTGCCTTCGTCACCACTGATTCAATCTGAAAATTAACCTTCAGGGAATCCCTCAGTTTTTTTTTTGTATTTTCGCTCCATTTAGAAGATAGTCAACACTTTGATTTCTTCTACCGACACCTGCCATTTCTTTGCCCCTTCTATTCTGTTTAAGTCCTTCTGGGTCTCTCTACTTCCTCAAAAATACCTGTCCCTCTACCTATCTTCATATCATCTGCAAACTTTGCAACAAAGCCATCAATTCCATCATCCAAGTCATTGACATATAACAAAAAAAAATCAGTCCCAACACAGACTCCTGTGGAACACCACTAGTCACTGGCAGTCAATCAGAAAAGGCTCCCTTTATTCCCACTCTTTGCCTCCTGCCAGTCAGCCACTGCTTTATCCATGTTTTAATCTTTCCTGTAATACCATGGGCTCATAGCTTGTTACGCAGTTTCACATGTGGCACCTTGTCAAAGGCCTGAAAATCCAAGTTTACATCAACCGATTCTCCTTTGTCTGTCTTGTTTGTTATTTCTTCAAAGAATTCCAACAGATTTGTCAGGTAAGATTTTCCCCTGAGGAAATCTTGCTAATTATGGCCTGTTTTATCATGTGCCTCCAAGTACCATGAGACCTCATCCTTAATAGTACTCCAACATCTTCCCAACCACTGAGGTCAGACTAACTGGCCCATAGTTTCCTTTCCTCTGCCTCTCTGCCTTCTTGAAGAGTCGAATGACATTTGCAGTTTTCCAGAACCATTCCACAATCTAGCGATTCTTGAAAGATCATTACAAATGCCTCCACAATCTCTTCAGCCACATCATTCAGAACCCTGGGGTATACACCATCTAGTCCAGATGACTTATCTACCTTCAGACCTTTCAGTTTCCCAAAAACCTTTTGTCTAGTTATGGTAACTTCACACACTTCATGACCGCTGACACCTGGAACTTCCACCATACTGCTAGTGCCTTCCACAGTGAAGACTGATACAAAATACTTATTCGTCTGCCATTTCATTGTCTCCCATTACTACCTCTCCAACAGAGTTTTCCAGCAGGCCAATATTGACTCTCACTTCTCTTTTACACTTTGTGTATCTGAAGAACCTTTCAGTATCCTCTTTAATATTATTGGTTTGCTTACTTTTTGTATTCCATCCCTACCTTCTTAATGACTTTTTAAATTTACCTTCTGTTGGTTTTTAAAAGCTTCCCAATCCTCTAACTTTCCACTAATTTTTGCACTATCACATGCCCTTTCTTTGGCTTTTATGTTGGCTTTGACTTGTTAGCTACTGTTCTATCATCTTTCCTTTATAATACTTCTTCCTCTTTGGAACATATATATCCTGTGCTTTCCAAATTGCTTCCAGAAATCCCAGTCACTGCTGCTCTGCCATCATCTCTGCCAGTGTTCTCTTCCAATCAATTCTGACCATCTCCTCTCTCATTCCCTTTACTCCACTGTAATACTGATACAACTATATACAATATACTATAACCAGCAAGTGAAACTAAGAAAATTGTTAATTTTAAATCCAAGGTTGATAGACTAGAGTTAATCAATGATATTAAGGAACAAATTGTCAGCCACAATCTCATTGAATGACCAGATACCCTTAAGAGGCTAACTGGCTTGCCCTGCATCTGTGCTCCTAACTTCTGCATCACATATACCAATTTTATTGAATGTAGCTTTTTTTCTTTAGTTATGTAGAACTTTTTTTCTTTAGTTATGTAGATACAGGTGGCAAAGCCTGTCATAGTAGCTTCATTTAACAGTGCAGTCTTCCTTGATGCTGTTGCATAATAGCTGGGAGTGAACATTCCACTGTAAAACAAATCCAGCTCTTTAGAAATGAATGGTTGCTTGATATTCCTTCACAATCCTAAGCAACAGTCATTCTTATAATAGCTTTCAACTTGGATCATTAGGAGTATTTTCATCTCATAACAATAGGAGAAACTAAATCTATTCTTCTGTGAATAATCAAGGTGCAATCAGTATTTCTTCTATACTGCTCTTTCCCTTTTCTTTGCAATACAATGGAAGACTGACAAAAAAAAATCCACATTTTCAGAACACTGTTCTTCTTGTGAGATCTGTTCTGCTACCTTTTCCAGTTCATTCTTTTTGTACACAATAAATGTACAATGTACACATTGACTTTCCTTTTGAAACGTAGAACACAACATACAATCTTTTCCTCATTTTCTTCAGACCCTAACAATCAACTCAGTGACTTTCAATAAAAATTACACCAGATTGATTTTAAGAAATGTAGGTGATAATGTGTAAATTCATTTTATTAATCCATTTTTTTTCAAGTTCTTGTATTATAAAACATGTTGCAATTCAAAAAGGCATTTAATACACCACTAAAGATGAAAAAGGTGAAAGAAATTTCCATCCTCTCCCCAATTACAGTTGTTAACAAGTAGATGAAGAATTGCAGTGGTGTTTGGAATGACAGCTTTGTTCTGTCTTCTGCTCCTTATTATTGGCCATTTATACTGATTCTCAGATATTGATTGGCAGCTAGTTGACACTACTGCTCAGCACAAGTTGACTAAGTTCTGTACCTAACCGTTTATGATTTGACACTATTTTCCAAATATGACACTTCAATCAATCAATTTTAAGTGTGAAATGAAATTTGAGAGTATTCTGCAAAATATTGTTGAAGTGTTACAATGGAAACATGATAGGACAAGAAAAGGTTTGTGTTTCAAGGACATTAAGACAGGGAAACAGTCTCACATTTCTCTTAAATTATTAGTATCTTGAACCCATGTATCTGAAATATAAAATAATGTAGATAGATAAATATAAATATTAAGAATTTGTGTGCCAAAACATGATCTTAAAACTCAAATGTTTATTCCAATTTGCACTTCAATGCACAGACTTTTTCTTCAGTCAGCCTCCCACATATCAATCCTACAGGGATATCTGGAAAATTTGTCAGTCCTCTCTGCCGAGAGGATAATCACTCTACAGATTGTGCCAAACTGGAAGAGGGTGCGCATCAAAGTGAGCTATAGTCAGCATGGTTTCCCCAAGGGAAAATCTTGCCTGACAAACTTATTGGAATTCATTGAAGAAATAACAAGCAGGATAGACAAAGGAGAACCAGTTGACGTTGTGTATTTGGGTTTTCAGTAAGCCTTTGACAATGTGCCACACGAGGGAACAGGCTACAGGCTCATGGTATTACAGGAAAGGTTTAAGCACGGATAAAGCATTGGCTGATTGGCAGGAGAGAAAGAGTGGGAATAAAGGGAGCCTTTTCTGGTTGGCTGCTGGTGATTGTTGATGTCCACGGAGTTCTGCGTTGGACTGATTCTTTTTACGTTTTATGTCAATGATTTGGATAATGGGATTGATGGCTTTGTTGCAAAGTTTGCAGATGATATGAAGATAGGTGAAGGGGCAGGTAGTTTTGAGGAAGTAGAGACGCTGCAGATGGACTTAGACAGAATAGGAGAATGGGCAAAGTGGCAGATGGAATAGTGTCGTCATGTAGTTTGGTAGAAGAACATTAAAAATTTGAGGCACAAAGGGACTTGGGACTCCTTGCGTAGGATTCCCTGAAGATTATTTTGCAGGTTGAATCTGTGGTGAGGAAGGCAAGTGCAATGTTAGCATTCATTTCAAGAGGAATATATTATAAAAGCAAGGATGTAATGTTGAAACTTCATAAAGCACTGATGAGGCCTCACTTGGAGGAGTTTTGGGCCCGTTATCTTAGAAAAGATGTGCTGAAACTGTAAATGGTTCAAAGGAGGTTCCTGTAAATCTCTCCAGGATTGAATGGCTTGTCATATGAAGAGCATTTAATGGCTCTGGGCCTGTATTCACTAGAATTCAGAATGAGGGGTAACCTCATTGAAACCTGTCGAATGGTGAGAGGCTTTGATAGAGTAGATGTGGAGAGGATGTTTCCTATGGTGGGAGAGTCTAAGATCAGAGACATCCTTTCTGCCTCAGAATAGAGAGGCATCCTTTTAGAACAGAAATGGAGGAAGAATCTGGCTAGAGTGGTGAATCCGTGGAAATCTTTGCCACGGGCAGCTTTATCTTTATACTTAAACATAGAACATAGAATAGTACAGGCCCTTCGGCCCACAATGTTGTACCGACCCTCAAACCCTGCCTCCCATATAACCCCCCCCCCCACATTAAATTCCTCCATATACCTGTCTAGTAGTCTCTTAAACTTCACAAGTGCATCTGCCTCCACCACTGACTCAGGCAGTGCATTCCATGCACCAACCACTCTCTGAGTAAAAACCTTCTTTTTTTTCTTCCCCGACCTCCTTCGCGAATCGGCCCGGACAGACAGGAGCAGCAGGATTCTCACAGCTAACGGTACGAGCTAATGGTTTAAAAAGTTCGTCTGTTTGGCGAGGTAAGTGGGTGAGGAGACTTATTTTTCCTGTAGAATTAGACAGCATGCCTGCAGGGTTAGTGCTTTGTTCGGGGTGTCAGATGTGGGAATCCTGGGAGACCTCCAGCCTCCCTGATGGCCACATCTGCGCAAGGTGCACCGAGATGCAGCTCCTCAGAGAGTGTGTTAGGGATCTGGAGCTGCAGCTTGATGACCTACTGCTTATCAGGTAAAGTGAAGAGGTGATAAACAGGAGCTACAGGGAGGCAGTCATCCCTAGGCTACAGGGGTCAGAAAACTGGGTCACTGTCAAGAGAGGGAAGGGAGATGGCCGGACAGTGGAGAGCACACCTGTGGCTGTCCCCCTCAGCAACAAATATCTTGTTCTAGATGCTGTTGAGGGGGATGACCTAACAGGGGACACCCACGGTGACCAGGTCTCTGGCACCGAGCCTGGCGTTGTTGTGCAGGAGGGAAGGAGGGAGAAGAGGAATGCAGTAGTCATAGGGGATTCCATAGTCAGGGGAACGGACAGGAGATCCTGTGAGCCTGATAGAGATACCCATATGGTGTGTTGCCTCCCAGGTGCCAGGGTACGAGATGTCTCGGATCGGGTCCAGAATATTCTGAAGGGAGAGGGCAAGCAGCCAAGTTGTCTTGGTACATGTTGGTACCAATGACATAGATAGGACAAGGGAGGAGGTCCTGAAGAGAGATTTCTGGGAGTTAGGAAGGAAGCTGAGAAGCAGGACCTCCAGGGTAGTAATCTCGGGATTGCTACCTGTGCCACATGCTAGCGAGGGCAAGAATAGTAGAATCAGGCAGATGAATGCGTGGCTGAGAGACTGGTGCAGAGGGCAGGGCTTCAGATTCTTGGATAATTGGGATCTCTTCTGGGGGAAATATGACCTGTTCAAAATGGACAGGTTACACCTGAACCCGAAGGGGACCAATACCCTGGCGGGAAGGTTTAATAGAGCTGTTAGGGAGGGTTTAAACTAATTTGGCAGGGGGATGGAAACCAGAATGATAGAGCGGAGGAAGGGGAAAACAGACATAAATCTAAGATAGTGAGCAGTAAAGATGTCAGGAAAGACAGGTAGGTGATGGGGCAAATTTGTAGCCATTGGGATGAGTTGCAGTGTGATAAAGGTGCAGTGAAATCAAAGCGAAAAGTACCAAATACTGGTCTTAAGATGTTATATTTAAATGCACGCAGCATAAGGAATAAGGTGGATGATCTTGTCGTACAGCTACAGATTGGCAGGTATGATATTGTGGCCATCACTGAGATGTGGCTAAAGGATGCATGTCTCTGGGAGCTGAACATCCAAAGATACATGGTGTATCACAAGGCTAGGAAGGTAGGCAGAGTGGGAAGCGTGGCTTTATTGGTAAGAAATATTAAATCGTTAGAAACAGGTGATATAAGGCTGGAAGGTGCAGAATCTTTATGGGTTGAGCTAAGAAATCGCAGGGATGAAAGGACCCTGATGGCAGTTATTTATAGGCCTCCAAACAGCTGCAGTGATGTGGACTACAAATTACAACAGGAAACAGAAAAGGCTTGTCAGAAGGGCAGTGTTATGATAATTGTGGGGGATTTTAACATGCGAGTGATTGGGAAAATCAGGTCGGCACTGGATCTCAAGAGTGAGAATTTGTAGAATATCTGCGAGATGGCTTTTTAGAACGGCTTGCTGTTGAGCCCACTAGGGGATCGGCTGTACTGGATTGGGTATTATGTAATGAACCGGAGGTGATTACAGAGATTGAGGTGAAGGAACCCTTAGGAGACAATGATCTTAACATGATAGAGTTCACTGTGAAATTTGAAAAAGAGAAGCCGAAATTCTACGTGTCGGTATTTCAGTGGAGTAAAGGGAATTACCGTGGCATGAGAGGAGAACTGGCCAAAGTTGACTGGAAAGGGACACTGGCGGGAAGGATGGCAGAGCAGCAGTGGCTGGAGTTTATGCGAGAAGTGAGGAAGGTGCAAGACAGGTATATTCCAAAAAAGAAGAAATTTTTGAATGGAAAAAGGATGCAACCGTGGTTGACAAGAGAAGTCAAAGCCAAAGTTAAAGCAAAGGAGAGGGCAAACAAGGAAGCAAAAATTAGTGGGAAGACAGAGGATTGGGAAGTTTTAAAAAACTTACAAAAGAAAACTAAGAAAGTCATTAAGAGGGAAAAGATTAACTATGAAAGAAAGCTAGCAGATAATATCAAAGAGGATACTAAAAGCTTTTTCAAGTATATAAAGAGTAAAAGACAGGTGAGAGTAGATATAGGACTGATAGAAATGATGCTGGAGAAATTGTAATGGGAGATAAGGAGATGACGGAGGAACTGAACGAGTATTTTGCATCAGTCTTCACTGAGGAAGACTTCAGCAGTATACCGGACACTCAAGGGTGGCAGGGAAGAGAAGTATGCGCAGTCACAATTATGACAGAGAAAGTACTCAGGAAGCTGAATAGTCTAAAGGTAGATAAATCTCCCGGACCAGATGGAATGCACCCTCGTGTTCTGAAGGAAGTAGCTGTGGAGATTGCGGAGGCATTAGCGATGATCTTTCAAAAGTCGATAGATTCTGGCATGGTTCCGGAGGACTGGAAGATTGCAAGTGTCACTCTAGTAGTTAAGACGGGGGCAAGGAATCAAAAAGGAAATTATAGATCTGTTAGCTTGATATCGGTGGTTGGGAAGTTGTTGGAGTCGATTATCAAGGATGAGGTTACAGAGTACCTGGAGGCATATGACAAGATAGGCAGAACTCAGCATGGTTTCCTTAAAGGAAAATCCTGCCTGACAAACCTATTACAATTTTTGAGGAAATTACAAGTAGGCTAGTCAAGGGAGATGCAGTGGATGTTCTATTTGGATTTTCAGAAGGCCTTTGACAAGGTGCCACACATGAGGCTACAGATAAGAGTGGGAATAAAGGGATTCTATTCTGGTTGGCTGCCGGTTACCAGTGGTGCTCCACAGGGGTCCACGTTGGGACCGCTTCTTTTTACATTATACATCAACGATTTGGATTATGGAATAGATGGCTTTGTGGCTAAGTTTGTGGATGATACGAAGATAGGTGGAGGGGCTGGTAGTGTTGAGGAAACAGAGTCTGCAGAGAGACTTGGATAGATTGGAAGAATGGGCAAAAAAAGTGACAAATCAAATACAATGTTGGAAAGTGTATGGTTATGCACTTTGGCAGAAAAAATAAACAGGCAGACAATTATTTAAATGGGGAAGAATTCAAAGTTCTGAGATGCAGCGGGACTTGGGAGTCCTCGTATAGGATACCCTTAAGGTTAACCTCCAGGTTGAGTCGGTGGTGAAGAAGGCGAATGCAATATTGGCATTCATTTCTAGGGGAATAGAGTATAGGAGCAGGGATGTGATGTTGAGGCTCTATAAGGCACTGGTGAGACCCCACTTGGAGTACTGTGGGCAGTTTTGGTCTCCTTATTTAAGAAAGGATGTGCTGACGTTGGAGAGGGTACAGGGAAGATTCACTAGAATGATTCCAGGAATGAGAGGGTTAACATATGAGGAATGTTTGTCCGCTCTTAGACTGTATTCCTTGGAGTTTAGAAGAATGAGGGGAGACCTCATAGAAACATTTTGAATGTTGAAAGGCATGGACAGAGTGGATGCGGCAAAGTTGTTTCCCATGGTGGGGGAGTCCAGTACGAGAGGGCATGACTTAAGGATGAAGGGCGCCCATTCAGAACAGAGATGCAAAGAAATTTTTTTAGCCAGAGGGTGGTGAATCTGTGGAATTTGTTGCCATGGGCGGCAGTGGAGGCCAAGTCATTGGGTATATTTAAGGCAGAGATTGATAGATATCTGAGTAGCCAGGGCATCAAAGGTTATGATGAGAAGGCGGGGGAGTGGGACTAAATGGGAGAATGGATCAGTTCATGATAAAATGGCGGAGCAGACTCAATGGGCCGAATGGCCGACTTCTGCTCCTTTGTCTTATGGTATAATATCCCCCTTGAACTTCCCACCCCTTACCTTAAAACATAGAAACATAGAAAATAGGTGCAGGAGTAGGCCATTTGGCCCTACGAGCCTGCACCGCCATTCAGTATGATCATGGCTGATCTTCCAACTCAGAACCCTGTACCTGCCCTCCCTCCATACTCCCTGATCCCCTTAGTCACAAGGGCCATATCTAACTCCCTCTTAAATATAGCCAATGAACTGGCCTCAACTGTTTCCTGTGGCAGACAATTCCACAGATTCACCACTCTCTGTGTGAAGAAGTTTTTCCTCATTTCAGTCCTAAAAGGCTTCCCCTTTATCCTCAAACTGTGACCCCTCATTCTGGACTTCCCCAACATCGGGAACAATCTTCCTGCATCTAGCCTGCCCAATCCCTTTAGAATTTTATACGTTTCAATAAGATCCCCCCTCAATCTTCTAAATTCCAGCGAGTATAAGCCTAGTTGATCCAGTCTTTCATCATATGAAAGTCCTGCCATCCCAGGAATCAATCTGGTGAACCTTCTTTGTACTCCCTCTATGGCAAGAGTGTCTTTCCTCAGATTAGGGGACCAAAACTGCATACAATACTCCAGGCTTAAGGCAGAGGTTGATAAATTCTTGATTGCTCAGGGCATGAAAGGATACGGGGAGAAGGCAGGAGATTGAGGCTGAGAGGAAAATTGGACCAGCTATGCTGAAATGGTGGAGCAGACTCAATGGGCCAGGTGGCCTAACTCGGCTGCTATTTATTATGGTCTATGGAAGTGCTGGTACTTTGCATCAGGTAGCTTTGTCTTAACTAAGGACAAATAAAATTCACCCTAACAGTCATAGGAATGGAATGATATGTAAGAAAGCCTAGCATCTTAAGCATTGCAGCTTAAACTAGCTGCAGCTTTAAACTAACAATAATCAGAAACTGCATCATATTTTTAAAAAAATCAGCAGATACTTGTCAAAAATATTTCAGGTTCAAATACTTTTAAACACATGGGGAAAAGAGCAAATCATGTGACAAAACCTTTTTTTAAACAATGAGTTTACAAAGGATTCTCCCTTTTTTGTGCAGTAACATCAGATCAGTTAAGAATATCAATAGATCACATCACATGGTAATGTCACCAATTAATGGGACTGACAGCTTGCACTTGTTCCTCAATTGCACTTCATTTAATTGTGCACAATGCAAACAGCATGGCCCCCATCACCACATGGCTCATAAGTTTGAACAAAGGATTGCCAGTTTTATACAGAAATTGACTAGATGTATACAAATATTGATCCGAGAGAAACTTTGTGTGTTTCAGAATCCTATTATTTGCATATTAAGTACCAATCATAATGCATATTTCAACTGTTAATAGCTAATTAATTCTGCATGTTAAAAGTCAATAATACTTGAGAATTTGGTAAAATAACTGCCAATATTAAGTGTTTGCCTCTTAATCTTGTCTTGGAGGCCGTTTTTCCCCAGGCTTAAACAGAAAGGCTGTACAAGAGTGCTTTCAAGGGCCATGTTCAGCCTGAGTGACTACACTGTGTCTGCACAGTCTTGGTCTGCTTATCATCTCGATTGTTGCCTGAGTGATCTTTAACACAGAGAAAAGCTGTGCAAAGTGTCTATGCTCTGAATAGTTAGACAGACAGTTACTTTATTGATCCCAAAGGAAATTAATGTCACAGTAGCATTACAAGTGCACATATATAAATATTAGAAGAGAAGTAGAAAGAATAAAAGATAAGCTACCTCAAGCAGTCTAACAAGAGGGGGTCATCAGTTCCTTGGCTATAGGTTGACTCGTAATAGAGCCGAATGGCCTAGTTAGACCCCAAGATTTAGGAGAAGAAATAGGCCATTTGGCCCATTGAGTCTGCTCCACCATTCAATCACGGCTAATCTCTTTATTTTTATCCTCTCCTCAGCCCCACTCCCCGGCCTTCTTCCTGTAACCTTTGATGCCATGTCCAATCAAGAATCTATCAAGCTCTGCTTTAAATACACCCTATGACCTGGCCTCCACAGTTACCTATGGTAATAAATTCCCCAACTTCACCACCCTCTGGCTAAAGGAATTTATTCGCATCTTTGTTTTAAATGGACACCCCTCTATCCTGAGGCTGTGTCCTCTCATCCTAGAACCTCTCACCATGGGAAACATCCTTTCCACATTTACTCCGTCTAAGCCTTTTAACATTCAAAAGGTTTCAATGAGATTCCCCCCCCCCATCCTTCTAAATTCCAGCAAGTACAGACCCGCAGCTATCAAATGTCCTTCGTATGATAACACTTTCATTCCCGGAATCATCCTTGTGAACCTCCTCTAAACCCTTCACAATGCCAGCACAACTTTACTTAGATGAGGAGCCCAGAACTGTTCACAATACTCAAGGTGAGGCCTCACCAGTGCCTTATAAAGACTCAGTATCACACCCCTGCTCTTGTATTCTAGACCTCTTGAAATGAATGCTAACATTGCATTTGCCTTCCTCACCACTGACTCTACTTGCAAGTTAACTTTTAGGGTGTTCTGTATAAGGACTCCCAAGTCCCTTTGCATCCAGATTTTTGGATTTTCTCCCCATTTAGAAAATAGTCTGCACATTTATTTCTTCTACTAAAGTACATGACCATGTATTTTTCAACATTGCATTTCATTTGCCACTTTCTTGCCCATTCTCCTAATCTAAGTCCTCTGCAACCTACATGTTTCCACCAGTCTTTGAATCATCTGCAAGCTTGGCAACAAAACCATCTATTCCATCATCTAACTCACTGATATACAGCATAAAATTTGGTACCAACACTAACCTCTGCAGAATACCACTAGTCACTGGCAGCCAACCAAAAAAGGATCCCTTTATTCCCACTTGCTGCCTCCTATCAATGCTTTGACCATGCTAGCAACTTTCCTGTAATACCATGGGCTCTTAACTTAGTAAGCAGCCTCATGTGTAGCACCTTGTCAAAGGCCTTCTGAAAGTCCAAATATACAATATCCACTACATCCCCTTTATCTATCCTACTTGTAATCTCAAAGAATTCCAACAGGTTTGTCAGGCAAGATTTTTCCTTAAGAAAACCATGCTGACTTTATCCTATCTTATCCTGTGTCACCAAGTACTCCAAAACCTCATCCTTAACAATTGACTCCAATATCTTCCCAACCACTGAGGTCAGGCTAACTGGTCTATAATTTCCTTTCTGCTGCCTTCCTCCTTTCTTAAAAGAGTGGAGTAACATTTACAATTTTCCAGTCCTCTGGCACCATGCCAGAGTCCTATGATTTTTTTTTTTGAAAGATCATTACTAATGGCTCCACATTCTCTACCACTACCTCTTTCTGAACCCTGGGGTGAAGTTCATCTGGTCCGGGTGATTTATGTACCCTTTGGTCTTTCAGTTTTTTGAATACCTTCTCCCTTGTAATAGTAACTGCACTCACTTCTCTTCCCTCTCACCCTTCAACGTCTGACACACTGCTAGTGTCTTCCACAGTAAAGACTGATGCAAAATACTCATTTAGTTCATCTGCTGTCTCCTTGCCTCCCTGTCTCCCATTATTATTTCTCTGGCCTCATTTTCTAGCAGTCCTATATCCACTCTCAGCTTTTTTTTTATAGTTGAAAAAGCTTTTACTATCCACTTTGATATGTTTTGCTAGCTTGCTTTTATATTTCATTTTTTTCCTCCTAATGATTCTTTTAGTTACTCTCTAGGTTTTTAAAAGCTTCCCAATCCTCTCTTGCAACTAATTTTTTGTGTTGTTGTACTCGTTTGCTTTTACGTTAGCTTTGACTTCCCTTGTTAGCCACGGCTGTACTATATTGCCATTTGAGTATTTCTTAGTTTTTTGGAATACATCTATCTTGCATTTTCCTCATTTTTTCCCCAGAAACTCACACCATTGCTGCTCTGCTGTTATCCCTGCCAACATCTCCTTCCAATTTATTTTGGCCAATTCCTCTCTCATACCACTGTAATTTCCTTTACTCCACTAAAATACTGCTATGTCAGACTTTATTTTCTCCCTGTCAGATTTAAAGTTGAACTCAGTCATATTGTGATCACTGCCTCCTATGGTTCTTTTTACCTTAAGCTCCCTATTACCTCTAGTTCATTACATAACACCCAATCCAATATAGCTGATTCCCTGGTAGGCTCAATGACAAACTGCTCTAAAAATCCATCTCGCTGGCATTCAACAAACTCGATATCCATTTCCAACCTGATATTCCCCAATCAATCTGCATGTTGAAATCTCCCACAACTATCATAACATTGCCCTTTTGATACTCTTTTTCTGTCTCCTATTGTAATCTGTGGTCCACATCCCAGCTACCGTTGGAAGGCCTGTATCTAACTGTCATCAGGGACCTTTTACATTTGCAGTTTCTTAATGAAACCCACAAGGATTCAACATCTTCCAATCCCTGTGTCACGTCTTTCTACTGCTTTGATGCAATTCTTTACCAGCAGAGCCATGCCACCCCCTCTGCCTACCTTCCTATCCCTCCAAAACAATGTGTAACTTTGGACATTCAGCTCCCAACTACAACTATCCTTCAGCCACGATTCAGTGATGGCCACATCATACCTGACAATCTGTAATCGTGCAACACGATCATCCACCTGGTTTCTTGATTAGCATACATTTTAACCATTGCTTTGCCGCAATTTCCACACTAATGCATATTCACTCATTAATGCAACTGATCCTCACCAGAGGTTGTTCCTCTTCTCTGTTATTACCATTTGCATCTTAATGTAGAGACACACAGGGGTCACAAGTACTTTTCTTAGTGGTGGGGTGGAGAGAGACAAAAGAGGAGTTATAGTTGGGGATTGGATATGCAAGAACCAAAGCTTCTGATGATCTGGTCACCCTTGCCCTCAGTTGTCACAACTGACACCAGATTCTCAACAAGGAGATTCATTAGGTCAACTCACTCTGATACCAAGTAAGTTGTTTCAATACAACACGCACTGACATGCTGATTGTACAATTCTTGGAAATTTCATTTTCACACTTACAGCTGATTAGTTGTAATGTCATACTGAAAAATAGTTACACCCCAGGAAAGGATCACACGTGATATCCTCCACTCTCCCCCCACCACCACTGGTTAACATATTTCTCTCTTTTCTCTGTTCTGAAACCAGTAACAATGAAAAAATATCAACCACCACTAAATAGTGGTTCTGCCTTATTGCTCAACACACATCAGGGATTTTTGGATTGGCTCCGAGCCGAACTGGTGTCAACCATAACCAGTTGAGAGGCAGCATGTTTTCAATCTAATAGTCTTAAAAATAACTTAGCAATTATTCTTTCTGTTCATCCCTTCCCATTTTCAGAATGGGCTTTGACTGTTTTATCAAGTTAAAAGTTTTCTCAAGTTTGCAGGAGAAATGTCATGATTTTTTACAAAATATGGGCAACGTCGACTTAAGCTTACATAAAATTGGGTTCAATTTAACAAAGACCACATTAAACAACTTGTACACATAAGACAATGTTTTCTTTGGTCAAATTGTCATTGCTATTGTGGCCAGAATCCAGTTCAAAATGAAGGTCAAACAGCCACAACTAATTCCCATCATGAACATTTCTAAGACAGATAATCTTGCTCAAAATCAGATGCATATCTAGTTTCATTGAATAAATATGAATTATATCATGTTCACACATTAGAGCTAATGCAGTAAGAAAAACTGCAGGGTTGGGGACAGAGGTCATTTCAGTAGTGATATGTAGGCAGCACTCTATGAGAGGAGGCTTCTTTATGACTAAGGCTGGCCACTCAGAGTGGATCAGGGACTTTAGGGCAGGAGGCAAATCAGTGAAGTCTTATTCCTAGTCTCAGCATTACCACATCTACTTTGACCCCTCTGATGAAAATGCAGTCAAATGTTTCCAAGGCTATTGCTACTAAAATATGCTCCAGTAGTGCCGACCCACTGAAAACTGGTACCTAGATAGACTGACTATGCTCAAACCAACTGAAATAGTGGGCTAGGATGGATAGATGAGGGTCATGGGTAAGAATGCATCTCAAGAAGCCATGGTGGAGATGAAAAGGTGCTTTCAGGAAGTTGCACAAGAGACGACACTCCGGTATTGAGAGTGCATTGGACACGCACCTGTAGTGGATCAAGATAATAGACCCAGATTCACTGATATATAGTCCCTGTAGATTTCACATTTTTTTAAAAAACAAAATCAGCTCTTTCTATGCCATCTAAGCTGGTGTCTGTTCATAATGAAAAGGCACAACAGTGGAGAACTGTGGAAGCTATGTCCTGCTCACTCAGGACATCTGTTGAAGTGATAGATCTTTCTTTGTGTTGTTCACTGTTATCCTGTGCTCTAACAAATTTGTCATACCTCAGTAATCTTCTTCTGAGTGGGAGTCCACAGCAAAGTGAGGAGGATATAAAGTTTCCTGCTCTCATGGAGCTTCAGATTGTTTTCACAGCAGAGACCATACCTCTACCTGGGTTGGGCAACACAACAGCAGACTAAGTTAGAGCCACTGCCTCTCAACTCCAGTGACCTAGATTCAATCCTGACTTCCATAGCTGTCTGCATGAAGTTAGCTCATTCTCCCTGTGACTGTACAGGCTTCCTCCCAGATCCAAATTATGTGCAATTTGTTAGGTTAATCGATTCCCATAAATTGCCCCTGGTGTGTAGATGAATTGTAGAATCGACGAGGACTTGAAAGCAATGTGGGAAGAAAATGGGATTAATGTAAAATCCTTAAGAGGAGCATGAACTCTGGGCTGAAAGACATGATTCCATACTGCAGGAAAATAACATTGCAGAAAAGCAGTAAAACTTCATCGGAGCTCTGCCACTGGGTCCAAATCAGTGGTCACAGGAGCTAGTAGGCACCGTGAGACTGGAATGTTGCCAATCCCTAACGAAGTATGCTTGACCTGCTGTATGGGGGTTGCTGGCTCCACTCAGTATTGTGAGGTCTCAAGAGGTGAACTCCTCGATGCTCCTCCTCACTTCCTGTATTCACTTTGACAGGCCTGACAGCTTCTGACCTTCTTACTGCACATTCACATCAATCTTATAATACAGAATCCCTATTGTGGAGTTTATCCATGGGCAATAAAACTATGGGTTCATACACAAACCCTTTTACCTCACCATGCCCAAACCCATAAACCCTTGCGCCATACTCCATAGTTGGTGCCACCCCATTCCTCAGTCTAATATGCTTGTCCTATGCCAGTCTTTGAGATGGCACAGACTTTGATGTATTCAGAGATTTTTGGCAATTGGTTGATAGTATTTGCAGTATAATACAAGAATCTTGTGGATTGTAGGGTTATCATGAGACAGCAAACGCAAGTCATACATTTCAGGCATGAGTAACTCAAATCTATTTCCAGCCCTACAACGCTAGCAGTATTCTTGTTTTGATGTATGTTGGTCCTCTGGATCCTCAATGTCATGAATTGCCTTCAGGAACATTTCTATTTACAAAGCAAATGGTTGCAACGTTCAGAACTTTCAAACTCACCAGCATACTTACCACATCCATTACCTGCACAATTACCACTCCATCTAGTGAATCCTGTTGTCTTTCCCCTCACACTTGATTACTGCCTTGCTACTTCCTCAGCAACAATATCACATCCTTGCTGCCCAGAGAGGAACCAATCATTCTGTTGTTTAGTAAGATGAGCAACAAGGATTAATCTGTGACCACTTTAATAAAAATTGCTACTGAATGGCAGAGCCTAGACAGACCAAGTAATTATTAACATTATAAATCATGTAAAGAATTAACTGGATTTGTAGAACTTGGATTTATCAACCATTTTTAACTAAGCAAAAGGCCCAAGGTATTACACAAGAATTAAATTGGCAATCCTTGTTAACAGAACTGCATGTTAAAAATTCAGGTAGCAGCCATGCACATACCTTCTTTCTATCTTCCAATTCCATCCCTGGTGACAGTGGATTGAAGCAGAGCTTAATCAGCAATCTCCCCTGACAATAACACATTCTACACTTGGGTATAAGTACAGTAGGTCAAATGTTTGTATGATTCTATGTCACAAGTTCCTGATGAGACTTCCTAATTACCTAGAGTAATTGAGCTGGATTAGGTTGGACAGGAAATAAAATTACAAATCACAACCTAATCCTGATCATGCCCATTACCATTTCAGGGGTAGGTTGTAAGGAGAGTGGAAGGCGAGTTTCATTTACAAGATGGAAGGAGGTTTCTTTAAATATGTGTCTCACTGAAGTATTTTAAATTTCGTTATATATATTTAGAGATATTGCGCAGAACAGGCCCCTTTGGCTGAACAAACCGCACTGCTTGGCAACCCATCTATTTAAGCCCAACCTAATCATAGGACAATTTACAATGACCTATTAACCTAACTGGTACATCTTGGGAAACCGGAGCACCCGGAG
The DNA here is from genome assembly GCF_030028105.1 of Mobula birostris. Lineage (NCBI taxonomy): Eukaryota > Metazoa > Chordata > Chondrichthyes > Myliobatiformes > Myliobatidae > Mobula > Mobula birostris. The sequence continues at coordinate 158,205,318 of NC_092370.1, forward strand.
GAAACACACACACTCACAGGAAGAACGTACAAACTCTTACAGAAGGCACCGGAATTGAACTCCAAACTCTGGAACACCCTGCACTGCAATAGCGACAGAGTAACCACTACCCTACCAGGGCACCCCTACAAATATTGATCCAATAGAAACTTGGTGCACTTCTAAACCCCTTTATTTACATATTTAAGTACCAATCATTATATACTGCTTTAGTCTTAATGCCGACTGGCTAGGTTTTCCAGTTTGGGTAACCCGTAAACCACAGGAAAGTGAGAACTGATCTATGGAACAGTGCTTTCATATTTTTTGAACAAAAATTCTACTAGACATGCTCCCCAAACACAGACAGCGACCTTGCCAATATCTGCATGGTTGAAAGACCACTACCCCATCTCCAATCATAATACACCCTTTTTTGACCTGTATCATTTTTCCTGAAGGCTGGTAAATCTCTGATCTCTATTAATCACCCTCACCTTTCCAAACAAAGGAAAGGTGCAAACATTCACATAGTTGATATCAGATTTAAGAACATAGAACAAGTTGGAATTTTACTCTCTATATTAAAAAAAATCAGCTGAAGGTTGATTTCGAAATTTGAAAGACTGTCTAAAATCCTAATTTAGAAAATTTTTTTTTAAAATCAATCATTCCTTTAAGATCAAAATTAGATAACAATAAGATTTTCATCAATAGAGTGATAGTTCCTCTTCCAGCATGTAAAAATGCTAAGAATGTGGAAATCACTACCATAAAGAGAAATTAAGCTGAAGAATGTTTTAATTGGGTTTAGAGAATGGCTTGATCAAACAGGTGGAAGAGGAGGTAGAGGGAGAACCATATGTTTATCTTGGAAATTCTAGAGTACGGAAAGTTCAAGGCCTGATAAAGTGAAAATAGGGTGGAGAATGCATAAAGAACACCCAGAGAATTAATTTTGGTGGAACTGAAGTATTCGTAGAGACAGGGTATGGTGTAAAAGTTTAAAACTAAGATTCAGTGGACTAGAATTATATTTATTGAAGATAAGGTTTGATGCAAAATGGCACCAGATTGGTTAGTGATGAGGTCTAGCAAGAAAGCAACTGAACAACAAATTTGAGAGCTTTTAATAAAACATTTGGACACACAGATCTTTTAGTTTAACACATGGAGTAGAAATTACATTAGTGTATCCTAATGAGCAATGAAAATTTATTTAATAAAAAACCCTCAATTCCAAATCAATATTAAATTTCCAAATCATTCCCAAGAAATGTATAAGAGCTGTTGAAAAATCTAATTTGTGAATGAGCTCTCTCAGGAATCTACATTATAAACTTTCTCGTGAATGACAAGATAACTTGAAGTGAAAGCACCAAAATTAAGAAGAGCTTCTGACTCTAAGTGATTACTGAGACTTAAGATTGCTATACTGGTTTCCCCCGCCATCCGAAGGTACAGCGTTCCTATGGAACGGTTCGTAAGCTGGAATGTCGTAAAGCGAAGAAGCAATTACCATTTATATGGGAAAATTTTGTGAGCGTTCGCAGACTCAAAAATAACCTACCAAATCATGCCAAATAACACATAAAACCAAAAATAACAGTAACATATAGTAAAAGCAGGAATGATATGATAAATACACAGCCTATATAAAGCAGAAATACTTTTCCACGATCATTGCCTGCACTGTTCTCCGTAGCGAAAATCTCACGCAAGCGCTCTCGGCAGAAAATCTCACGCAAGCGCTGTTGGCAAAAACACTCTCTCCAGTAACCTTTAAGCTATGAAGCTGCCAAATCATACCAAATAACACAAAAATACACAGCCTATATAAAGTAGAAATAATGTATGTACAGTGTAGTATCACTTACAGGAATCAGAAAGACAACGCAGAGCACACTGATGATGGTGTGTTAGGCTGAGTCATTGGAGGTTAGGGTGGTGCAGTGACCCCCACCTTCCAGGCCGCCGACCGATACCAATCCGCGAAGCATGCAGGGGTACAGTGGTAGCCGGGAGGCACCCAGCACATCTTTAAGGAAAAAGCAGAAATAAACAAGCTAATTTAATTAGGTGCTGCCCGGTACGTAAATGTCGGCGCAGATCAGAGGTGTTTGCCTACATCGCCTCTGATCTGGGCCAACAATTACGTGCCGGGCGGCACCTAATTAATTAGCATGTTTATTTCGGCTTTTTTCTTAAAGATGTACTGTGTGCCTCCCGGATACCGCTGCATTCTCCGCGAATCGGTATCTGTCCGCAGCCTGGGGGTTGGGGTGGTGGAACACTGGGGTGTCATCTCATCGTCGTCTGTTTCCATTAGGGCAGGCAGCTCATCTTCTCCTATGACTGCCCTCCTCGATGCCGAAGGTCGAGGTTCGTCATCTGCTGTGGCTGATGTGGAAGGCTTGAGAAATGACAGTGTGCTTGCCTGCTGAGCCTCGCGCATTTTTCTATCATACAGTTCTTTATAAGCACTCAAACCATCTTGCAAATATGCCCTAAACTGATGTACCCTTTCAAAATTAAAGTCATACTTTATCATTGCAGCGAAAATCTCACGCAGTTGCTTCACGTTCAGTTCCTGGACGACTTCACTTTCGGTCCATTCGCTACTGCATTCGGTTTCGATTGTTATCCTTTCCTCTTCCAATTGCATCAGTTCTTCATCTATCAGTTCTTGGTCATGGGATGCCAAAACCTCTTCAACATCATCTTCGTCAACTTCCACAAGCCAAACTCACTTTGTCCTTGTTTCGTTCACCACGATCAAAACGCTGAATTATGTCTAGTTTTACACTAAGTGTAACACCCGTACAAGCTCTTTCAGGCTTTTCTGATACCTTAGAACTCATCTTGCTAACGGATGCTCACAGGCACGTGTTTAAGCAATGCCGGCTAGAATGCCGTTCCCGGGGAGAGCGGCTGCTCGGGGCGTGTGCTGCCTTTTCTCGTAACAGTGAAGTTTCATAAAGCGAATGTTCGAAAAGCCAGGGACACCTGTAGTTTTTGGAATTCTAGGGAATCAAAGGTTCTGGGTTTTCACCAGGAGAATGGGAATGTGGCCAAATGCTATTTTCACATTGATGGAGAAGTGGTCTGAGGGGCAATATACTCCTGATTCTATTTGTCTCCTGTAAATTGGCTGGATCAGGAAACAAGTGCCTCCTGCCAAAGGGTCTTGGCCCGAAACGTTGACTGAACTTTTTCACATAGATGCTGCCTGGCCTGCTGAGTTCCTCTAGCATTTTGTGTGTTGCTTAAATGTCAGATACCATTTCCATTTCATAAACTGTTGACTCGGCTGGACTATATTTTGTTATTGTACACAACAAGCTACTGCTTCTTTTAATAACAAATTCTAGCACCTTTCCCAATGACAAATTAAACCATCTAGTACTTGGTTTTCTTTCTTTTCTTTTCAAATCTTTTTTATTGTTATATTATACGAAAAAAAATAACATGAGTACATTGAAGTAACAACACTTACAATGTCTCAAAAAAGACATTATCTTAAAGATTGAAAAAAAATTTTGTGATAACAAAGAAAACCTACTAAGCAGAAAAGTGAGAAAAAAAAAACCCATTAGGTGTACAACCCCGGAGTCATGCGTAATACAAAAAACTTCTAAAAATAAACATCAAACTGTCAGCAAGAAAAGAAAATATACTGAAAAATTTACAATTAGATCGTGGAAAAATTATATCCATTAACTCAAGTGATAATAACGAGCAAATGAACCCCATCTTTTCTCAAAATCAAATAAAGGTTCAAAGGTCCGACTTCTAATTTTCTCCAAACTAAGACATAGCATCACTTGAGAGAACCAATGTGACAAAGTGGGAGCTAATGTATCCTTCCACTTCAACAAAATGGCCCTCCTAGCCATCAATGTAACAAATGCAATAACGTGTTGGTCAGACACCATGAATATTTTGAGGAATTATTCCAAAAAGCACAGTTAATTTATTAGGTTGTAGATTAATTTTAAGTGCTTTAGAAATTGTTAAAAAAACCGACTTCCAGAACTGTTCCAATGTAGAACAAGACAAAAACATGTGTCAGTGTAGCTATCTCAGTCTTACATCTATCACAATGACTATCAACATTAGAAAAGATTTTAGAAAGTCTCTCCTTCGTCAAATGATAATGATGTACAATTTTAAATTGAATCAACGAATGGCTAGCACAAATTGAAGAAGAGTTAACCAACTTCAAAATCTGCATCCAATCCTCCTCATAAAAGTCAAATTAAGTTCTTTTTCCCAATCCTGTTTAATCTTAGATAAAAGACGTTTATCCCAGTGTAATGATAAATTATAAATTCTTCCAATAGAACCCTTGATCGAAGGATTCATACTCATCATAGTATCTAACAGGTCAGCCTCCAATATGCAAGGAAAATTACTTAAATATTTTTGTAAAAAATGTCTAACTTGAAGGTATTGCAGAAAGTGTGAGTATGAAAGAGAATATTTATCAATTAACTGTTCAAAAGACATCAATCTATCTTCTTTAAATAAATCTAAAAAAGAATTATTACCTTTATTTTTCCAAAGTAAAAAAATTGTATCACTCAAAGAAAGCTTAAAAAAGTAATTTTGATAAATTAAACTACAAAGTTTAAATTTTTTAAGATTAAAAAAATTGTGGAACTAGAGCCAAATTTGTAAAGAATACTTAATCACAAGATATAGATTTATATTAACAACTTTAGCTAATTGCATAGGTAAAGCAGCTCCCAATAACGAGGTTAAATAAAACTGTTTTACAACTTTCAGTTCCAGGTCTACCCAAATTGGCCTTATCAACCCAGTATAACCAAAAACACATGTATCGCACATTAACAATACATTCTTAAATTAGGCAAAGCAAGACCCCCATCCTTTTTCAATTTTTGTAAGTGACATTTACTAATTCTTGGTCTTTTGTTATTCCAAATAAAAGATAAAATAATAGTCAGTCCAATCAAAAAACTTCTTAGTCAAAAAACAGGAATATTCTGAAATGAATATAAAAATTTTGGTAAAATCATCATTTTAACTATATGAATACAACCAACAAGTGAAAAATGTAAGTGGACTCCATCTACTAAATAAATACTTCATAGAGTCTATTAAAGGAACAAAATTGGCTTTATAAAGATCCTTATATTTTTTAGTAATTATAATACCTAAATATCTAAAAGAATCTGTGACTTTAAAAGGAGTATTATCATATATAGAGACAGAATCATTTAAGGGAAACAATTCACTTTTACTAAAATTTATTTTATATCCTGACAGACCTCCAAATTCATTAAATAATTTTAGCAAGGCAGGAATAGATTCGTCAGGGTTAGATATATAAACCAATAAATCAACAGTGTAAAGAGAGATCTTATGCATGGTCTCATTCACAAAAATCCCATGGATATTTTTAGCCTCATGAAGAGCAATAGCAAGGCGTTCTAATATTAAATTAAACAACAAAGGACTTAATGGATAGCCTTGCCTTGTCCCCCGTGAAAGCTGAAAAAAAGACCTACAATTGTTAGTGACAACAGTAACAACAGGGGCTTTATATATCATTTTAATCCAATTATTAAAATTAGCACCAAAGCCAAATTTCTCTAAAACATTGAATAAATATTTCCATTTGACTCGATCGAACCATTTTTCAGCATCCAAAGATACAACACATTGTGGAGTTTTAAAAGAGGGTGATTATATAATGTTAAATAGTCTCCAAACATTTGAAAAAGAATAGCGACCCTTTATAAAGCCTGTTTGATCTTTAAAAATAATTTTACCCAAAATATTCTCCACACGATTGGCCATTACCTTTGACAAAATCTTAGCGTCGACATTCAGTAATGAAATAGGTCTATATGAAGCACAGTCAGTGGGATCTTTATCTTTTTTAAGAATTAAAGAAATAGAAGCCTCGTAAAAAGTAAGTCACCTTTCACAAAAGAATCCTTAAACATTTCCAACATATATGCATATATGGAGAAAGCAACTTTCCAAATTTTTTGTAAAACTCTACAGGATAACCATCAAGTCCCAGGGGCTTACCAGATTGCATTGACAAAATAGCTTTATGAATTTCAGCTTCAGTGATTTGAGCATCAAGAGTTTTTTGATCCTCAGCCGAGATTTTAGGAAAAACAAGCTTTCGTAAAAAAGCATTCATTTCAGAGGAATCTAACGGACATTGAGATTTATAAAGTTCAGCATAAAAATCTTGAAAAATCTTATTAATCTCTTCATATTCCTGAGCCAAGGTACCATCTTTCCTACGAATTTTCATGATTTGCCTTTTAGCTGCAGCCATTTTTAATTGAGATGCGAGCAGTTCATTATTTTTATCTCCAAACTTATAAAATTGGCTCTTTAACTTGAGCGAATATCCTTCAATGGGATGAGTTAATAACAGGTTATATTGTGATTGAAGTTCCACCCTTTGCTTAAGTAAATCAGTATTGGGAGAAATTGAATAGATGTTATCTAAATCTTTAATTTGTTTTGAAATTCTCTCTAATTCTGCTTTAGTCTGTTTTAAGTTTCGCTGAATAAGAAATAACCTGACCACGTAAAAATGCTTTAAATGCATCTCATATAATTAATTTAGACATACCCACTATATCGTTAAAAAGAAAATATTCTTTTATCGGGGTTTCAATGAAACTGACAAAGTCAGAGTTTTGCAATAATATCTGAGACATACGCCAAGGTGGGCGGACAAGAATAACATCATGAAATTCAAAAGACATGCTCATACAGGCGCATGATCAGATATAGCAATAGCATCATATTCGCAAGTTTTAACACTAGGCAAGAAGCGGGGATCGATTATAATATAATCAATCCTCGAATATTTTTTATAAACATGAGAGAAGAAAAAATATTCTCTATTATCGGGATGGAGATAACTCCACAAATCAATAAAAAAGGAATTAATAAATGACGCGGATCGATTTGGAAGGTGCTGATTGGTTGAGCTCTTATCAATCATAGGATTTAAGCAGCAGTTAAAATCCCCGCCCATTATCAGCATATATTCATTTAAGTCAGGCAGAAAAGCAAATACTTTTTTAAAAAAGGATCATCTAAGTTAGGACCATACAAATTAACCAAAACAACTTTTCTGTTACAGATCGTTCCTTTAACAACTAAAAATCTACCATTAGAATCTGATTCAATATCCTCTTGAATAAATTAATTAGGTTTAATGAAAATAGACACACCTTTTGTTTTACTCTGAGAAGTAGAGTGGAATTGCAAACCATTCCACCATCAAAAAAATCTGTTTTGATTTCCCGCCCTGATATGTGTCTCTTGAGCAAAAATTATATCAGGTTGGAGTTGGTTAATAATTTTAAAAGCCTTTTTTCGTTTAATAGGACGATTCCAACCACATACATTCCATCTTATTATATTAATCCGTTTAAATACCATACTATAATTTTATTCTACTTTATACATGAGCAGAGCACATACCAATACAGGATGATCAAAAATGGCGGTGATGAAGAATACAACCACATAAGAAATACGCATGCTCCGGAACCACCCAATGGGAAAAAACTCCTAACTCTAAACCCACCCACCAACACCCGGAAGCCCAAAAAAAGCAAGCAACCTACGATAGAGTTCAAAGCTATTGTCCGCTCTGTGTGTTTTCTTTCCCTCCCCCCAGTTAGTAAAAAAGTAGAGTGACCTTGTAAAAAAAATCAAGTCTCAGCAAAAAAAGGTATTTGCATTCCATCAACTAATAAAGAACCAAAATAATGTTATCTCTTAGAGAGAAAAATCAGTGCCATCTTTAAGCTTAATATTAATTCCCTAAAAAAGCTTTAAATTCAATTATAAAATGTTATAATAAAACAAAAAAATTAATAGTATATTTGACCCACCCGAATTTTCAAAAAGACTGATTAATAAGTAATTAAACCCTCCCAAATATATATATATAGCCCTATTAGTAGGAAAAACTACCAATTAGCTGATTAAAAAAAGAAACAAACCTAGTATTAAAGGAACAAATCTCTTTATCTTCTCTCAGTCGAATGTTCAGATGATCATTTAGACAGTCATACTCGAGCCATAAATCTTCTTTCCAAAGGAAAACCAACAATATGCAATAAACGAACAACTCTCCTTGTCTTCTTTAATTAGTCTCTCAATGAAATACACAAATGACCTTAATAAATCTTCTTTCCAAAATGCGAATAATATACAGATAGCCAAACAGCCTTTCAGATAGTTCATTCAGCAGCCGCAGGTATAGCCTAAACAAAGTCCAGTGCAGCTTTTGGATCGATAAAAGTACGAGGAGAATTAGCAGGAAAAACTTTAATTCTTGTCGGATACCTCAAAGAGGGAAAGAGTTTTTTTTTAATCATATGCTTGTTTCATTACCAGGGCAAATTTTGATCTTTGTTCCATTATCTCTCTTGGATAATCTTCGTAAAAGTGGAGCTAAGATTCCATAAATCTAAAAACTCTGTTTTCTTGCCTGTCGCATTATTTGATCTTTAATTTTAAAGTGATGAAAGCAAACCAGAACAGATCTTGGTTTACTACAATCCTTCAATTTCGAGGTAAACGCCCTGTGTGCCCTTTCTATAGCACGCGGCTTTGATAGAATGGTAGGAAATAAAGTGTGGAAAAGCTTACCAAAGTAAGCAGTTAAATCTCCATTTTCAACTCCTTCTTGCAGCCTAACAATTCGTATATTCTTTCGGCGAGACCGAGTTTCCAGGTCTATAATCTTGTTTTGATATCTTTCCAAATGAGTTGTAGCTTCAGACAACTTTTGCTTAGTTATCTTCAATTCCTCTTCATGTGTAATAACTTGAGTTTCTAGGTCTTTAAGTTTTCCCAGAAATGACTTCATTTCATTACTATTCTTTTCTAGTTGGTCTTTAATCGATCCATTCTGATCCTTAATTGAATTCAGTGTCCGAACGATATCTTCAGCCCATGATGGCATTTCATCAGATCTTTCCTTTTGCACCTTTCCTTTCCCATTACCTTTATCACTAGGTTCAGGTAAATTCTTCCCACTTCTCGTGGACATAGACATACTGTTCCCCCTCAAGAATCAGCAAATAAAAATTTTAAATTCAAAGTTTAAACTAGGGGGAGAGAAAAAAAACTAAGAGCAGCACAAAATTACTGCTACTCCATTTGCAGACAGCGGCGGTCCTCCAGTACTTGGTTTTCTTCACTTCTTGATTCAAAGCATTACTTTTGTGATTTTCAATTCACTAAGACTTTTATGATTCTAGGGAACATTCCTAATTTCACAACCAATCCACCCAATCTCAGACCCCAGAATAAAGGCCAGGTTAAATGTATTCAAGAGAAAGCTTCATAACCATGAAGGATAAATAAATGCTAAAGTTGAAGACAGTATAGTAGTGTGATGTTTAAATGGTGCTGGACTAGCAGTACCAAGTCTGCTATTTGAGCTGCAAATACTATACAAGTATAGCTGCACTATTAACTGTCCACTGACTAGGCCTCTGCATCAAAATTCAAATAACCAACTCTATACTGCAACATACCAATGTTTTAGATTAAACAATACTTGCAAATGCCTTTAAGTCCAAACAAAATGTTTAAGTAATGTCTCTTACCTATGGGTCCTACTAGTTCTTTACTGAAACATATACAAGGCACAAAATTAACTAAAATTATATTAATTTAAGACAGCACAGTTTGATTGATGTGAGAAATGGAATGCTGATTTTAAAAATTTCTTTACTCTGTTCATATGCTTCTTTTGTTATAGGAAGGTAACAATACCAAGTACGATTTATACACTTAAATTGCCAAAATAGTTTATTTACATGTATTTCAAGCCTTGCATTATTAAGCATTCTTTTAGCTTTGTTTATAAAAGGTAAATGACACCTGTTAAGAGAGCACCCAAAAAAAACCCAAAAAAAAACTACTAACAGAATTATATGCACTATTACCTGAACAGAATTACGCACTTCAATGTACGGTCTTGTATAATCACAAAAAGGGAAATTGACTTTGTATCAGTGCATATTTTTGCAAAATTGTTGTATTCATTGATCCACTATTAGGATAAGGGAAGACATTTTAATAGGAAGATTCCATGGTTCATTCTTCTTCCTTCTATAATGCTCAATAACTCACAAGTAGCCTTGCATTCAGTGCCAGTTATCACTCATTGCGTTCAATGGGTACTCCATTTTATTACTCATAACTTGCACAGTGGTGATTCATCAGACCAGAGGTTCAAGCTACTTAAATTACAGTTGGTCAATCAGAAAATGATTTAAAGTGAACTCAATAAGTTTGTCCAATGCAGTCTTCTCTGCTAACTTTCACCTCATCCAAACTTATTAAGTATGGGTTTGAAATAAATTATATACCGCCTGGATCCATTTTAACTTTGGATCTGCTTGGAACGTTAGCAATCCAATGTGGCTTTCCAAAGTGGAAATTTTCCACGAACTCTCAATATGTAGTGTGAAGTCACAAAGTAGCATTACTGATATTCCTGGGGCTTTTCTTTGCTGTCTATAACTTCCAGCACAAGAACAGAACAGGTCATTAACATTTAGTCTTTGGCATCACCAACTCCATCAGGATTGATAGCAAACATAGCCTCTGCTTCAGGTAGACATGGGGAGTCGTAAATTTTACAGATTCGAGTTTCACCTCGCCCTTTCCTCAAGTACAATCTGAAAAAAGAAATAATGAAAAGGAAGATATTGTGAAATTTTCTGGTAGATAAGTCTGTTTTTTTTAAATAATATAGGCAATGCATTTCATCTATTATTCTCCAAAACAATATAGTCTTAATACATCAAGGAAATAAAAAAAGCAAATCTGTTTAGTGAGTAGCTGAACCATAGCAACTACAATGGTAAATATCTGTTTGAGAGCTAACTTGTTATCAAAAGAATATTAAAATTGACCACAGCCAAAAGGTTGAGAAAATTATCTGCCAGGATCTATGCTCCATAATGTTATCCAGTAACAATTGCTGGGTCAATTTTTCTGGTGGACTCTTCTAAGTGGATCAGCTCTATAATAATACATTAATAGCATTGAGATATCAAAGTAGTCTTTCTTTAACAAGATATAAAAGCTTTCAAGACAAGAGGAGAAGGCAAGAAAATAAACCTATAAATGCAGAGTGCCAAATTTCCAAATAAATAGTATTTACTTTACAATCTTAACATATAGAGGCAGTTCTATGATCTTCTGTGTCACGAGATAATTGGACATATAGCCCTGGGGCTACAATTTCTTCCAGCTTGGCCCCAGGTGCAGTCTTCTGCTGGACTCCTATACACTTACGTGGCAGACAACGCAGACGGTTGCACTCTGAAGAAATGGAAGGAGGGCAGGAATAAATCCTTGGTAGTCCCTCAAAAATGATAGATGAGTGGGAACAAATCTTACTGTCCAATTTATTAACAGACTAGAGCAAGGGCAGTCCCTACCAGCTTGACAACAGAGGAGGTTGAAGGTATTGGAGAAAGTGCATTAGCATCAGTTGAAAACAGGCTTTCACAGAGAAAATGGAGGTAGAATAAGCAGGTCCCCTTTAGGCTGAAGTATACCAGAGATCAATTTTTGCCAAATTACAATTTCCATTATGGACTTGGCGGAGGGAATGAGTTGCAAGATTTCTAAATTTGGCAATGACATAATAATTGATGGAAGGATATATTTTGATGAGGACCTGGTGATTCTGCAATAGCATGTAGATAGATTGAGTGATTAGATGAAATCTGACCAATGGATTTTAATGTGAGATCATGAGGACATGCACTTCATCTAGAAAAAAAAGATTATTATTTAAATAGAGAGACCACAAATGAATGAAGTTCGAAGAATCGTTCTAGAATGCTCGAGTGCACGAATCACAAAATGTTTAGCAGGCAGATCCAACAGGTAGTTGAGATGGCCTTATTGAAAAGAGTGTTAGAATTTGAGAATAAAAAAAGATTTTGTTACAGTACTGATGAGGATACTTCCAGAATACTGTGCACAGGTATGGGTCCCCCTATCTGCCCCTCACCAAGAAAAGTAGCATTAGATACAGACCAGAGGAGATTTATCATGGCAATTCCTTAAACGAGAGGGCCATCCTATCAAAAGGCTAGACAATTCTGAACTATTTTCGTTGGAGTTTAGAAGAATGAGGGGTGACCTTACTGAAACAATAGATGTTGAGATACTTCCACTAGTTGGAGTAACAACAGGACATACATAACTACAGAATAAGGGGCCGATTATTTAAAATTGAAATGTGCACGTAATTTCTCTCTCAGAAGGAAGTGAATCTCTGGAATTCTCTCCCTCAATGTTGGTGGCCAGATTACTTAAAATGCTGAAGGAAGGAATAAATATTTTAAAGAACCAGAAACTGTGTATTATGGAGAACTGGCAGAGGAGTGAACACAGCAAAAGATTAGCCATGATTACATTGAATGGCATGGTAGACTTCAAGAGCTATGTGGAATACTCCTGCTCTGATTTTCTTGTGACTGCAGATTCACAAAGAATAACAAGTGGTAGTATAACGACAAGTTAAAACAAATATTGGGCAACTTTGATGGGAATGAAAATGTTTATATGGATGCTTACTTTAGTTGCTCATGAGCCTGCACTTTTGTTTACTCCTTTAACATTGCCAGTGCATAAACAGCAAGTTTGACACATTTTTTCTTTTCCTCTCTTCATTTGTAACTTTGTTCCTTTTTAAAATTTTCAACATACTTAAGAACATTGATAGAAATTGTAATGCTGCTAGGATTTTCACACCAATCACCATCCAACAGCTACCTGACTACAAAGTTCAAGAAACCATCTAGAAACTCATGAAACAATCTTTACTGACCACCTTATCAATTCCACCTACCTCGTCGTCGAAGCATGGGCAATAATGTTTCCACCTATTGGTTTTTTCGGATCCGCAGCAAACATGGCTGCCCCATCAACCTGGGCCACTACCTGGTTAGTTATTACAACAGCTACCCCAAACTAGAAAACAATTTTAACATTTTATAAATGACATTAATCAATTTAATTACAAATTATAGAAATTATTTTCTTTTAGTTTCACATTTTTTGGGTTAACTATGCATGCTCTAACTGGAAATGTTAACATTGTAGAAAAGCAAAGTAAACAGAGTTTTGCCAGCTGAGTAAATAGCACAAAATTACAGAACCTTCTGGCGCAGTTCATTTAAGAGTAAAACCTACTAAGCAACAAGGAATTGAAGCATCACAAACATGTTATATAACTATTCCACTCACTGCGAGGATCAGAAATGTGTGTGCGCATGTGTGTGTTTATATAAAATAATATCTTTGATATGGATGCTTAAAGTAAAATTTAAGAATCTGCACATCAAACTTGGAATTGCAAAAAAAATTGAAGACAGGAAACTACAGGAGGACATTAGTTGGCTGAATGTCCAAAAAAGTCCAGATGAAATATATTACAAGCAGAGTAAAGCAATACCCTTTGACATCAAAAATACATACTCAAAAGGCACAGTTCCGAAATGATGCGCAATAATGGAATGGTAAAGGGAGGTTAAATTAAATCTATATGAAACAATGGTTAGATTGTAAATGGAATGCCACATCCAGTTCAGTTCATGACCTTATAGGATGTGTGAGGATTCTAGGAAGAGAACAAAATAGATTTACTAAGTTGTTCTCGAGTGTGGCGATTTCAGCTACAAGGTAAGGATGAAGAAGCCCGAGATTAGATTATGATATTATGAGATAACCTCCTTGTAGCAAATAAGAGTTGACAGAAATATACTAGATTATAATAAATTAAAGTGGGTAAACAGAGAACCTTTTAGCGAAAGGGTTAAGGATCAAGTAAACAGATTAAAAGTGATGGACATGAGTGTAGGGAGCAAGGGATGCAAAGACAGTAAGTTCAGTTTCAAAGAAAGATGCAGAGAACATTTCTGATCTGTAACAATGCCAACAAAGTGATTGAATCATTGCTTTCAAAACAGAATAAATAAGCATGAAGAAAATCATGTGTGGACCTACAAGGGAAGTGTGGGTGAGTCCAACTGAAGAAAATGCACCACAAAAAGCACTTCACATCCCAAGGCATACTTGGCCACAGATCAAATTCCAGTAAATGTGATTAGTACAGATAGGTACTCAGTTGTTATGGTGTGGTGAGATGAAGGACCAGTTTCTGTCTATGAGCCTTTATGGAAATGTGGGTCCAAACAGCCTCTTACTGTGCTGTAACCAATCAATGGAATATTTTAAACATTGCAGTTGATCAGATTTTGATGAAATCAAGGCACCACGTTCTCCATTTCATAGTTGATCATTCATATAAAATTCAAACTCAAAGCAAAATTGTTCTTTTTTCCAGAGTTGAAGCTAATGTCTACTTTTATACAGACAATTGATACAAACCTTCTCTGCATTGATACCACCCTATTTCTACCAATTTGATTACTACAAACACAAAATGAATCTAACTATGTAACCCACATATGTTATTACAAAGTGGAAGGCTTACCTCATCTGCTAGTCGCAACAACATTCGTAGAAACCGTGCAAGATGCATCTGCCTAGCAGATAGCTCACCCCTACCAGAGTAGTCTGTCCTATACAAGGCTGTTGCACTGTCCACAATTAACAAGGCATATCTACAAAGAGGGAAGTCAACTTATAACTATTTTCAACAACCACAGCTGAAGTCTTAATAACAAGGATAGAAACAGTCAAAGCTAATTGCCTGTACTATAATTCTCACAACTGTAAGTGTAATATAACAATAAAAAGAAACCACAGATGCTGGAAATCTGAAAAAAAAAGAGAAAATGCTGGAAACATTCAGCAAGTAATACAGCATTTATGGAAAGGGAGAAAGAATTAATGCTTCAAACCAAAGGTTAACTCAGAAATTACCCAAGAGTTTTTGATCTAAAATGTTAATTATATTTCTTTCTCCATGGATGCTGGCTGACGTGCTGAGTATTTCAGGCATTTGCTACCTTTATTGCATTTTGAAAACAATGGATTACTGTTCCACTATACTGTATCAAAGTGTTGGTCACCCAGTAAAGGTATATTTTAGTTATTTTAAAATAGGCCGCTGACACTGAATTTGAAGTAGTTTTTGAGTTTGCATTGTCCACAGCTGTTAACTACACATATTATGAAATGGAATGCCTACCCTTAAGTAAATTAATTTTGGATAACATTATCCAGCTCACTGTGCTTACACTAGTTATGTGTAAACAAAGAAGTCACCAATTCCTTGCTCTTTTTCCTCTGCTTTTCATTTGTTACGTACAATTTTGCTGCTTTTCAAGGTCCCTTATCTTGTAACAATACCCCTTGATCAATATGCTCCCAGGAGCTGTTGGAAACATCTTACGCTCCCTCACGATCTTCTGTTTCTCAGAAAGGTCACTCCAAACCCCATGATTACAAACTCAAACAGTTTAGCCTCTTTTGATAAGACAGCCCTCTAATCTTCAGTTTTGATTGCACTGTTATACCTTACTAAGAGATCCAAAATATTTATTTTACTCATTGTAACCCATTACAAAATCAGTCTTGATAGAGATGAGAGAAGAGAACTTATTATTTTCATCATGATTTCTTTAACTAAGACACTCAATTTTATCAAGATTTCCATAATGCAGTAATAAATGATCTTAACTTTGGAAAAGCATAATTTTTGACTTCTTTTATACTGTTAAATGCATCTGACAGATTTAGACTGCCAAATTAATAGAATTAAAAGGATTGCACTGATCCGATTACAACTTCAATTCTGTATACTTGTCTAGTCAAGATAACCTTTCACCCTTTTATCCAAAACGTATTTACCTCTACAATAAATATGTTCAAGCAGTCTGCTTGCCTCAAGAAGGCAGCATTCACCTGTCAAGATCCCTCAAAATCATGTACCTTTCAATCAAGTCCGTTCTGAAACTTCAAAATCCCAGTGGACGCAAATCCTACCTATTCAAGTAAATCTTTTCTGCAATGCTTCAGTGCATTTACACCCTTCCTTAAATGAGGAGACCAATACTGTACACACCATTCCAATGTGGTCTTACTGGTAGTCTTGTATAACTGTAGCCTTTAAAATTTTAATTCAATTCTCCTCTCAAACAATTTAACTTTCTTAATTATTTGCTTTACTCGAATACTAGCTGTTTGTAAATTATGCATCAGAATACCTAGACTCTCTCAACTCTGCAAACTCTCACCATCTCAAGAACACATTTCTCTATTTTTATTGCAAATTGTCAAATTCTTATTTTCTCACACTGTGCTTCATTTGGCAGATCTTTGTCCACTCATTCAATCTGTCCATCTCCCCTTTAAAAGTTGTCTTCACAGCATACTTTCTTACTTTGTGCCACAACTTTAACAATTCAAGCTTCATTTAGCTCATTGAGTTCATTCAACTAATTTACATAAATTGTAAAAAAAAACTAAGGGCTCACTCCAATCCTGCCAACAAGCAAAAGACACATTTGTGCCTATTTATTGTTACCTCTCAAAATTTGCATTTCACAGTACCTGGATTCTGTCATCATGGCAGATGCTTGATACAACAGCTGGGTCTGATGATCAGTGTTGAAAGCACGAGCATATGCAACATTGTCAAGTACATCACTTCCTGAAAGGTTATATCTAATAAAAAGAAGAAATTAAGTTAGATTCAAATATGATGTATGTGCTTAAATGTACATCCACTGTATGAATAAAACCTGATTGCATAAACTGGTATCCATCTTCAGGCCTTTTCTAAAGTAAAAGGCTGGCAAATAATCAATAACTTCCTGTCATAAACCTCAAAATGTTCACAGATATCAGTGATATTCTAGTGCCAAACCAAGGATATCTACATTTTTGGTTAAGCAATCACAAACTTGTTCCACAGTAAAGCTTTTCTGGGACTGGATCTAAGGTTTTGTTTTAATATAATTTCTTCTCTTAAGAGTGAGACTTTCAAGGAATTGGGCAATATCCATCAAAACAAGGAACCATTAAAGTATATTAAACTCATTATATGTAGAGGAACCATCACAACATGCATACAGTAATTGCAGCTCAAATGCAGAACAAATCCTTAAGGAATTCTCTGCTGTATAATATACCTAGCTGAGAAATACAGAGTCAGAATCAAAGACTAGTCTCTCTTTATCAAAGCAAAATTGATAGGAGTTGAGTGGGCGAAGCGATCCCGACCATCCAATACCTGCCAAAAGAACATCTGCAGGCATCCTGACCTCTGCAACGGACTGGCAGCTGTCGGTGGACCTCGAACGGCAGCTGAAGTTCCCCAACCATATCACAGCCACCACCCTGTCCTAGTCCTAGTGTCTGAGTCTACTAAGCAAGTGGTGCTGCTGGAGCTGACAGTCCCATGGGAAGATAGCTTGGAAGAGGCTTTTGAAAGGAAGTTCTCCAACTACACAGGACTGGTCAGCAACTGTCAGCAGGCTGGTTGGCCAGCAAGGTGTCTCCCAGAGGGGGTTGGTTGTAGGGGATTCGCAGCCCGTTCCTTAGTTAGAGCCTTCAGCATTTTGGGCATCGAGGGAGAGAGGAAGAGGAGAGCCATCCGCAGTACCACCGATGCAGCACAGAGGGCCTCAAGATGGCTGTGGCTCAAAAGAGGGGAGCCATGGAGTCATAAGTAGCTAGCCATCTGGACACAAGCTGGGGTCTGATCAGTCCCGGCTGGGTCACCTGGAGGAGGTTGTATGATGTTGAAAGACCCAAAACACCCGATGATTCCAGGAACATCACTGAAGATGTGTCCAGAAGCATCAGTAGTTGTATGTACACAACAGATAGTCTTGATAGCACTGGTTCCAGTCCTCTTCATTGGAAGAATACTTACATATACACATATGGGTAAGAGGTAAGAGGCTCCAGAGATGCTTAGTGATTCAGAATGAGGAAGAGAAAATAACTGAAGTTCTGTCAAAAACATCTTAGAAAGAAATATGTATAGATTCTAAGTTAGCAGGGAGATACAATTCTGGAATTAACTTTACTATTGAGGCTTGCTTGGCCACTCAAAAAAAAAAAAAAAAAATCCATTCTCTGTGAGAGGCCTAATTTAAATTCTACACCCTTCCTTACATACAAACATCTAAAGATTATTTGAGAAAAATACCAACCCAAGGTACAAATGAGCAGATGTTCAAACTTACTTCCATGTTAAAACTTTGTGATCATCGTTGACTTGTACCCAAATTATTATCACAACCATCCTGCACACCTCGAGGATATATCGCAATGCAAAGAATACAGTAAACTTATGGTGTAATCAATAGGATTAATACATATCTAAGATTTAAGCACAATTTTAAGGTTCATTGCACTTAACAGACTACAAGTTTAATATTTGCAGCACTTACAAAAGGGGAAGGTTTACAATTTAACATCCTGCACTGCTGTCAAAGTTCAACATAAAACACGTGTTGACAATAGAAATTTTGAAGTTCAAGAAATTTATAAATTGGTATGTTCACTTTTATCCTAGCATTTATTAGTTCTAAACTTAATTCAGATTCACAACATAGCTTCCATTCCCAGCAGAATTGGAATTGAATTTAGGCAAGACCTAATTGTAAAGCTGCATTTTGCCTTCTGTTTTAGTTATGTGCTTTGGAGGAATAAAAAGGAATCACCAAAACACCTCAGGTATTTCCATGGCTTACTTATAGCCAACCTTCTCCATAAGAGACACATTAAACAGATTCAATATCAAATTCTCCAACTTTAGATAACTTGCCTTCTTTCAGTCTGTATCAGAACTGGTTATTGCTGCCTGTAATTCATACATGATTTTGGCTTTTCTTCCCCCCTTCTCTCTCTAGAAGTGTAAATTGACCTACTGGGTGCATCCCACAGCCCCACTAAAAGCACAGCCTAAGCAGCATAATCTGCCTTCAATAATCATTAGTAATTTGGTCTCAGCCCAGGTATATTCCCATCCTCCTTGTGGTCTGTCAAATTAACCTGATTTCTTTCCTTCACAGTACTGATAAAGGGTTTCCAATCAGAAACATTAACTCTCTTTCTCTTTTCAGAGATGCTGACTGACCTGCTGAGTGTTTCCGGCATTCTGTTTTTAATCTTCCCTTGTTTTCTGACCATATATTACCTATCAGCTTCGTACAAAATCTCCCCAGTTCCCCTTACATATCTCATTTTCACCATTTAACCTGGCCCTGCTTTATCTGTGACTGGCTCTGCTGTGTAACTCAACGTAGTAAAATACACAATTCTTCTCTCCAACTGTATGGGTCCTAATGCCCTTCCCTTGGACAACATTGGTGTCGCGGAGAGGGGAGACTTGCAGCATGGGCAACTGCTGGTCTTCCATACAACCTTGCCCAGGCCTGCGCCCTGGAGAGTGAAGACTTTCCAGGCGCAGATCCATGGGCTCGCAAATCTAACGGATGCCTTTAAATCTCTCCAACTACAAAGTTTGTTTATACTATTCTGCCCAGTTCTAGTATCACTAGCTTAGTAAAGTAATCCAGCATGGTAAATTCTGATCCAGACTCACTGTCGCTCTACATAGGACCTTCATATTTTCATCTGTCAAGGAGGGTCAGTCTCTCTTACTATCATTCTGAATCAATTCCTCATCAAAATTGTCAGATTACCCAACATCTACTTTCCATTAAGCCCAAAACTTATCCAGCTGAGTAATGGGAAAACCGAATTCAGCTTATTGATCTGAACTCAATACCGCAATACACACCATACTCCTTCTTAACCAAGGTATCAACTTGCATTGCAACTTTGAGAGATCTATGGATGTGAACTCCAAGATCTCTCTGGCTCTCCACAATGCTAAGAATCACGCCATTAACCCTCAATTCTGCCTTTACATTTGACCATCCTAAGTGAATCACTTCACTTTTCCAGATTGCATGCCACTGTTACTTCTCAGCCTAGCTCTGCATCCTATCTGTGTCCCATTGTAACCTACAATAACCGTTTGTGCAATCAACAGCACCAACCTTCATGTCGTCTGCACACTTACAAACCCACCCTTCCACTTCCTCATGCAAATTTTTTTTTTTTAAAAATCACTATGTGCAGGGGTTGTAGAACACCTCTAGTCACCAAACTCCAGGCAGAATGTGCTCCATTACTAACATCCTCTGCCTTCTGCTAATTCTGAACCCATGTCCCCTGACTTTCTAGACGAGGCTATCATGAGGAACCTTGTCAAATGCTTTACTAAAATCCATATACACCACTGTACCTTGATCAATTTGTTTTGTCACGTCCTTGAAGAATTCACTCACGTTCATGAGGCATAATCACTAATATATTTATATTTAGCCCAAATGCAGAAGACAAATTGCTACCCATGTCATGAAATACCCCATTCACCCAAGGCAAAGTACTAAAGACACAGCATAAGCAGATCTGGGATTATTTTAACAAGGAAAATGGGGGATCAGCCAAATATAATGGAAGATTAAATTGGAATGTTCATCCAATCTATAGATTGGTTATAAATTCATCATAACATAACTGCATTGCAATACAAACCTTTCAGCAACAGCAAGGAGGCGTTCTGGACGGAATGTACCTTCGGTATCAATGTACATAGCTTTTCCCTCTCCACCACCACGGTCAATGGGTAACTGCAGGTCAGCAAGGAAGTGGGGGAAAAACAACAAGTTTTCAAAAAAAAAAGTAGAAAGAGCTCCTTCAGCATCAGCAGCTTTCATCTCCTTACAATTGAGAAAGCTACTTAATAATTAAAATTAAAATAAACATATTAGGTACCTGACATGTCACTGCCAATGTATGACAGAGCTGGGTCTTTCCAGTACGAAACTCACCAAACATCTCAGTGATTGAACCAGTCTCTATCCCACCTGAAACACCAAGCAGAGTTCATAGTATCACAACATCAATGAAAACAAAATTTGAAAACAATGTAAGGGGAAAAACGTTTAATTATCATTTAACATTGGAATCATTTTTATAAAAACCAAGTCACTCTTGCCATAGTTGTGTGTCCTGGATCGAATAGTCACTTTCAGTGAACTATTTTTGCCAAGGGATAATTACAGATAACTACATTTCTATGATGCTCAGATGCTTCTGTCACATTAAAAATGAAAGCACAAACAGCGAACAGCGGAGGCCCACTGAGTAAACACATCATCTTATGTACTGTTAGGCTAATATACACCAAGAACCATTATTGGAGCTCATGGCTTAATTTTGCTTTCAGCTATGACCTTATTGATATAAAGTCTTCAATGTAGTATAAAAGGTCTCAAAGAACTTCACCAGAACATCAGTAAATAATATGTGACATCAAGCTACCCCAGGAGATTTTAATAGGACAGTTAACCAGGATAGTTAAGAAATAAACTGTCATTTGGTCTATACTATCAAAGTTCAAAGTAAATTTATTATCAAAGTATGTATGCCACCCAGATGCGAACTAGAAGTCATAGGCTAAGGGTGCAAGGTGAAATATTTAAGGGGAATTAAAGGGGGAACTTCTTCAAATGGGGTGGTGCGAGCATGTAACAAGCTGCCAGTGGAAGTGGTGAATGTAGGTTCAATTGCAATATTTAAAATAAGTTTGGACAGACACATGAATGGGAGAAGTATAGGGGGCTATGGTCCAGGTGTGGGTTGTTGGGACTTGGCAGAATAACAGTTCAACGTGGACTAGATGGGCTGAATGGGCTATAGTGCTTTATGACTCATCATATATTACCTTGAGATTCGTTATGAAAAACCTTAAATAATAAAGACTGACAAACAACCAATGTGCAAAATAAGACAAAACATGCAAATAATTAAAAAAGAAAATACTATGTAAAATTATTGAAAGTGAGTCTTTAGGCTGTGGAGTCAGTTCAGCATTGAAATGATTGAAGTTATCCATGTTTGTTCAGAAGCTTAATGGTTGAAGGGTAATAAATGTTCCTGGACCTGGTGGCGTGGGACCAATGGCTCCAGTACCTTTTACCCAATGGTAGTAGTGAGAAGAGAGCATGGCCTAGATGATGGGGGTCCTTGATGATGGATGCCACTTTCTTGTGGAAGCGCTTCTTGTGCTCAATGATAGCGAGGAGCTCTTTATTCTTTCTGTCAGTCATCACTTCCCTGTATAAAATTTTACCTTCCACTTTTCTAACCATTCAGCTAACCAGTTACAGTCCCCAAAATCTTTACTAAGTGTTGTAATCTGCATCAATTCTCATTCATTGCATTTTGTGCTCGTCTCAATTTTAACATTTCACCCAGGTTTTTAAATCCTTGTACTCTGCCACTTTCTACAAGATGCTCGTCAAATGGTCTGTAGACAGGTGGATGGTTGGGGTGGCAATATCCAGTGAGTTTAAAAGATGAAAGGCATACTCATTTTTGGGAATTATCTTATAAAATAGTTTTTGTTTGTTAGAATACACATTTTATTGCACACTATAGCTTAATTGACCACCACGCCTTAAAATATTCACTTCTTGCCATAACATTGACCAGGACAGGGACCAGAAGTGAGATTATTTAAGAAATATTATGGAAAAGTATCAAAATATGTCTTTTTCAGCAACACAAGTGCTAATTACATGGATCTCTTCAGACTGTTCAGCAAGCTTTTGCTAAAACCATTCACACAAAAAAATTGCGGCCTTAATTGCATTTTTATAATTAATGCTAATTAAACTGCATAAAACTAAGCATCAAACATATTCTGGATTTAGATAATTTACTTTTAATTTGTGTACTTAACAGTCATACTTTACAATTTTTGCAGTTACCTTATAGTGCCTTGCACATGAAGCTGAAGCCATGCCATATCAGAGAGCAATCTCATTCCCTCTCAGATTCCTTGCATATTCTCATCAACAACCCCAGATTCTACCATCCATTGACACAAGAAACAATTTACGATGGCTAATTAGCCTATTAACCTGCATTGCTTTGAGAGGAAGGAAAAGTGAGAGCAAAACAGGAAGACAGCACAGATGAATGAGTGGCTGAGGAGATGCTGTAGGGGCAGGGTTTCAAGTTCTTGGATCAATGGAATCTTTACTGGGGAAGGAGTGACCTGTACAAGTGGGACAGGTTGCACCTGAATTGGAAGGGAACCAATAACTGGGAGGGAGGGTTTAAACTAGATTTGAAGGGAGGTGGGAACTGAAGTGAAAAGGCAGAGGATGGGGCATTTGGTGCACAAGTAGAGACAGCTTGTATTGGAAAATGTAAACGCATACATTGTATTTTCTATGTATTACAGTATTTACTCAACAGTATTTCAGTATTTACTCAAATGCACACATTGTATTTTCTACATTTACTATGTAACCACTGCTAGCTGAATAGAGGGTATTCACTATGTAGCCATGACTTTTGACCTAATCACTATTAATTCATGAAGAGAACTAGAATGAAACCAAGTAGAAAGATAAAGTGATGAAATATGTGGCAGTATGTCAACACAAGACTAATTAAGAAATAACTGTGGTTAGGGATGAGAGGACACCTGGTCTAAAATGTAAACTAGGACATAATTAAGTTGGGGAGTAAAACAATAGTGGAAAGTCGAGAGCGGATATACTGATGGTATGTAATCACAGGCCGACTGGATATGATAATGTAGCTAAGATAGGAAATTGCTATAAAAAATGTTGTATACAAGCCTCGATGGGCAGTCAGCTACTAGCTTTCTGATTGTCTCAGCTTCGATTTGCAAATTAAAGTTTAAAACGTCTTGACGAGTTCTCTGCGTCTCCTTGTCGTTTGTGAGAAACGAGAAACCACGACACTTGTAGGGATTTTGTGAGGAAGGATAAGCAGGTGATAGAGCAAAGATGCACTCAGCCAGATGGTTTGAGATGTGTCTATTTTAATGCAAGAAGTAGCATAAACAAGGCAGATGAACTTAAGAGCGTTGATCAATGAAGTTGTGGTCATTAAAGAGTCTTGGATGTCTCAGGAGCAAGAATAGCTACTGAATGTGCTGGGCTTTCAATGTTTCAAAAAGGGACAGGGAGTGAGGCAAAAGAGGCGGGGGAGTGGCATTGCTAATCAGGGATAGTATCATGGCTCCAGAAAAGGAGGAAGTCATGGGGGGATTGTCGACTGAATTATTGTGGATAGAAGTCTGAAACAGGAAGGGGGTAACACCTCTACTGGGTGTTTTTTTTAATAGATTCCCCCCCCCCCCCCCCGCCCAATAGTAACAGAGACATCGAGGAGCAGATATGGAGGCAGATTCTGGAATGGTACAATAATAATAGGGTTGTTCTGATGGGTGATTTTAACTTTCCTAATATTGACTGACATCTTACAGCAAGGGGTTTAGATGGGGTGGAGTTTGTTAGGTGCGTTTGAGAAGGTTCCCTGATGCAATATGTAGATAACCCAACTAGAGGAGAGACTGTACTTGATCTGGTACTCGGAAATGAACCTGCTCAGGTGTCAGATCTCTCGCTGGGAGAACACTTTGGAGGTAGTGATCACAACTCTTATTTCCTTTACCATAGTGCTGGAGAGGGATAAGAGCAGACAATTTGGGAAAACATTTAATTGGGGTAGGGGGAAATATGATGCTATTAGGCAGGAACTTGGGAACATGTTTTCAGCAAAATGCATAGCAGAAATGTGGCAAATGTTCAGGGAACATTTGCATGGTGTTCTACATAGGTATGGAATCATTGAGGCAGGGAAAGGATGGTAGGGGAAAAGAACCATGTTGTACAAAGAATATAGAAAATCTAGTTAAGAAGAAAAAGAAAAGCTTATGAAAGGTTCAAGAAACTAGGTACTGTTAGAGCTCTAGAAAATTATAAGGCTGCCAGGTAGGAGCTCAAGAATGAAATTAGGAAAGCTAGAAGGGGTCATGAGAAGGCCTTGGCGAGCAGGATTAAGGAAAACCCTAAGGCAAGTATGTGAAGACCAAGGGGATGAGCCATGTGAGAATAGGACCAATCAGGTGCAATTGTGGAAATGTGTATGGAGCTGGAGGAAGTAGTGGAGGTACTTAATGAATACTTTACTTTAGTATTCACCAGTGAAAAGAACATTGACAATCGTGGGGATGACTTGTGGTAGACTGAAACGCTTGAGTGTATAGACATTAAGAAAGAGGATGTGCTAGAGCTTTTGAAAGATACTAAATTAGATAAGTCGCCAGGACTGGATGAGATATACCCCAGGCTACTGTGGGAAGTGCATAGGTATAAGGAGGATGTCAGAGGTAAGTTTCCTTTCCCCACACCGAGAGTGGTGGGTGTGTGGAATGCATTGCCAGTGACAGTGGTAGAGGCTATGCAATAAGGTAATTCTAGGCAGTTTCTAGAGTAGGTTACATGGTTAGTACAACAATGAGAGCCGAAGGGCCTGTAATGTGCTGCAAATTTCTATGATTCTATAATTAACTTGCAGGAAACACACTGGAAGAAAGCGCAAACTCTATGCAGACAGCACCATAGATAAATATTGAACCCAGGTTGCTCCATCTGTGAAGCATCAGCTCGATGAGCTGCACCAGCTATTCCTCCCCCCCCTGCAAAATGTTAAGCTAGAATAAATTTACCCTTAAAAACTGGGTAACTTGGTTTTTCCAATTGTGTAAAGAAGCACCTTGTATTTTTTTTAAATGATGGCAATGTGGATACATACACAGTTGTTCAAAATAGGTCAGTACAACTTCACTGATTTCAAAAGTTAAGTTTCACTCTGTTCCACTTATTGGATACAATGTTCTCTGGCCATCACTACTTCTCAACGAATTACGACGTAGAAGCAGCCCACTGTATCACAGGTCTACAGATGCTGGAAATCCAAAGCAACACACACAAAATGCTGGAGGAACTCAGCAGGGTAGACAGCATCTATGGAAAAGCATAACCAGTCGATGTTTTGGGCTGAGACCCTTGTTCCACTGTATCACCCGTTCAGTTATAACAAATAGACAGAAGATGGTGATAGAAAAAAAAACTGTCAAATTAAAGTTCAGACAGTTCAGTCTTATGGAATTAGAATCAAATTCATTATCACTGACAGAAGTCGTGAAATTGTTGTTTTGTGGCAGTAGTACAGTGCAGGCATATCGATTTATTATATGTTGCAATGAAGATAATTACTGCAAAACAGGAATGGCAGAGTAGTGTTCCTGGACCATTCAGAAATGTGATGGCAGAGGGGATGAAGCTGTACCTAAGTTTGGGTGTGGGTCTCAGACTCCAGAACTGGATGAGGGATCTTAATGATGGATACCGCCTTCTGAAGATGTCTTTGATGGTGCGGAGGGTTCTAAAGTATTGCTGGCTGTGTCTAAAAACCTCTGTAGCTTTGTTTGATCGTGTGCATTGGAGCCTCCATACCAACAGTAATGCAAGGGGTCAGAATGCTCTCCGTGGTACATCTGCAGAAATTAGCTCGAATCTTTGGTGACATACCAAGTCTCTTCAAACTCCAATACTCCTGGCATTTATTCTACTCAACCAATACTAGTTCTATGCCACAATCTAATGAGCCAAAATTCTTTCTAACTACCGTACTGACATAATCCCTTATTAACAAATTTCCCCCCCCTCCGTCGTTAAATATCCTTCTCGGCATTATGATACAGCAGCAGAGATAACATCTCAGTTCTGGAGGTCGGGATAAGGTTTTTATTGCAAATACATGGTTTCCTCTGAAAGATTCCCATTTTCTCACACATCCCAAAGATAGGTGGGCTACAATGTAAGATGCTCCTGGTGTGGAGTTGAATCGTGAAATCAAAAGGAAGTTGATGGGTATGTTTGGAGGATAAAATAGGATTAGTGGAAGACTAATGCAAGGGGGCATGTAAGTCAACGTCAACTCAGTGACCCAAAGAGCCCATTTCTGTGCTTAATGACTCAAATGTTTAGTTTCCAGCTTCAATCACCCTGCAGCTATACTTCTATAATGGCAATTAGATCACAACATCTACTATCTGTTAATTCATCCACTCTATTGAAGATGCAATGTACATTCAATATTGATGCTCTGTTGATCTTGAATAAGAACTGATTGAAAAGAGTAAAGAACAGTTACTATTTGAACTGCATTTAGTTACAGTATCTAGAGTAATACAGCACAGAAATCAGGGCCATTGGTCCAGTTCATTCATATAAAACAGCATCAACGGAGGGAAATGAACCATTAACGTATCAGGATGAGACCCTTCATCCTGTTTATGAAGTCCTGATGAAAGGTCTCGGTTTGAAATGTCAACTGCTTGTTCCTTCAGATACTGCTGGACTTGCTGAGTTCCTCCAGCACTTTGAATGTGCTGCTCCAGATTTCCAGCATCTGCGGTCTCTCTTGTCACACAGACTAGATGCCCATCTACCCAGTCTCATTTGTCCACATACCTTTAAACCATGGCTTCCCAACCTGGGGTCCATGGACCCCTTGCTTACTGGTACTGGTCCATGGCATAAGAACAGTTTGGAACCCCTGGTCTAAACCTTTCCTTTCCATGTAACTGTGCAAGTATCTTTTAACTGTTGTTATTGTCACCCTTCTATACTCAAGGAATAAAATCTAAGACTGCCCAACCTCTTCAAATCAGGTAGAATGTTAAGATTAATTGACTATAGAACATAGAATAGTACAGCACATTACGGGCCCTTTGGCCCACAATGTTGTGCCGACCCTCAAACCCTGCCTCCCATATACCCCCCCCCATCTTAAATTCCTCCATATACCTGTCTAGTAGTCTCTTAAACTTCACGATTGTATCTGCCTCCACCACTGACTCAGGCAGTGCATTCCATGCACCAACCACTTTCTGAGTAAAAAACCTTCCTCTAATATCCCCCTTGAACTTCCCATCCCTTACCTTAAAGCCATGTCCTCTTGTATTGAGCAGTGGTGCCCTGGGGAAGAGGCGCTGGCTGTACACTCTATCTATTCCTCTTAATATCTTGTACACCTCTATCATGTTTCCTCTCATCCTTCTTCTCTCCAAAGAGTAAAGCCCTAGCTCCCTTAATCTCTGATCGTAATGCATACTCTCTAAACCAGGCAGCATCCTGGTAAATCTCCTCTGTACCCTTTTCAATGCTTCCACATCCTTCCTATAGTGAGGCAACCAGAACTGGACACAGTACTCCAAGTGTGGCCTAACCAGAGTTTTACAGAGCTGCATTGCGACTCTTAAACTCTGTCCCTCGACTTATGAAAGCCAACACCCCATAAGCATTCTTAACTACCCTATCTACCTGTGAGGCAACTTTCAGGGATCTGTGGACATGTACCCCCAGATCCCTCTGCTCCTCCACACTACCAAGTATCCTGCCGTTTACTTTGTACTCTGCCTTGGAGTTTGTCCTTCCAAAGTGTACCACCTCACACTTTTCCGGGTTGAACTCCATCTGCCACTTCTCAGCCCACTTCTGCAACCTATC
Source organism: Mobula birostris (assembly GCF_030028105.1). Taxonomy (NCBI): domain Eukaryota; kingdom Metazoa; phylum Chordata; class Chondrichthyes; order Myliobatiformes; family Myliobatidae; genus Mobula; species Mobula birostris. The sequence goes on from NC_092370.1 coordinate 158,233,748, forward strand.
AATGTCTCTCTGCAATCTTCGACAATCCTCTACATTATCTACAACACCTCCAACCTTTGTGTCGTCTGCAAACTTGCCAACCCACCCTTCTACCCCCACATCGAGGTCATTAATAAAAATCACGAAAAGTAGAGGTTCCAGAACAGATCCTTGTGGGACACCACTAGTCACAATCCTCCAATCTGAATGTACTCCCTCCACCATAACCCTCTGCCTTCTGCAGGCAAGCCAATTCTGAATCCACCTGGCCAAACTTCCCTGGATCCCATGCCTTCTGACTTTCTGAATAAGCCTACCGTGTGGAATCTTCTCAAATGCCTTACTAAAATCCACATAGATCACATCCACTGCACTACCCTCATCTATATGCCTGGTCACCTCCTCAAAGAACTCTATCAGGCTTGTTAGACACGATCTGCTCTTCACAAAGCCATGCTGACTGTCCCTGATCCGACCATGATTCTCTAAATGCCCAGAGATCCTATCTCTAAGAATCTTTTCCAACAGCTTTCCCACCACAGATAAGGCTCACTGGTCTATAATTACCCGGACTATCCCTACTAACTTTTTTGAACAAGGGGGTAACATTCGCCTCCCTCCAATCCTCCGGTACCATTCCCATGGACGACGAGGACATAAAGATCCTAGCCAGAAGGCTCAGCAATCGCTTCTCTTGCCTCGTGGAGCAGCCTGGGGAATATTCCGTCAGGCCCCGGGGACTTATCCATCTTATTGCAGGCATGGTTGTTCCCTGTGGAGATCACCTGCGGAGGTTTCCCAGCCAAACCAGCATGGCGGTTATTGTCAAATCTGGGCCTGGACGAAAGGAGCAAAAAACAAGCAGCTCGTAGGATGAGGGAAGAGGCAGAATGAGCTTCTTGTTGGATTTGGAGTAGGCGAGAGGAGGGAGCTGGAAGCCAGGAGCAGATGGGCAGTGATTTGGCCACCACTGCCAGCCCACCAACTGGAGAGTGTCATGGTTAAGGGTCGAAACACTCGGTGAAGGTTGGGAACCACCTGATGACATCTGCTCCTGGCTGAAGGCTACGGTTACCTTATAAGGTAACTGGAGAATGCACCCTAACAGGTGTATGTAACAAGTAACAACTCCAACACCTCCTCTCCCTTAATATCAACATGCTCCAGAACATCAACCTCACTCATATTGTCCTCACCGTCATCAAGTTCCCTCTCATTGGTGAATACCGAAGAGAAGTATTCATCGAGGACCTCGCTCACTTCCACAGCCTCCAGGCACATCTTCCCACCTTTAACTCTAATCGGTCCTCCCTTCACTCCTATCACCCTTTTGTTCTTCACATAATTGAAGAATGTCTTGGGGTTTTCCTTTACTCTACTCGCCAAGGCATTCTCATGCCCCCTTCTTAAGCTCCTTTCCTGCTTCCCTATATTCTGCAATAGACCCATCTGACCCTTGCTTCCTAAACCTCATGTATGCTGCCTTCTTCCACCTGACTAGATTTTCCACCTCACTTGTCACCCATGGTTCCTTCACCCTACCATTCTTTACCTTCCTCACCGGGACAAATTTATCCCTAACATCCTGCAAGAGATCTCCAAACATCGACCACATGTCCATAGTACATTCCCTGCAAAAACATCATCCCAATTCACACCCGCAAGTTCTAGCCTTATAAGCCTCATAATTTGCCCTTCCCCAATTAAAAATTTTCCTGTCCTCTCTGATTCTATCCTTTTCCATGATAATGTTAAAGGCCAAGGAGCAGTGGTCACTGTCCCCCAGATGCTCACCCACTAAGAGATCTGTGACCTGAGTCGGTTCATTACCTAGTACTAGATCTAGTATGGCATTACCCCTAGTCGACCTGTCAACATACTGTGACAGGAATCCATCCTGGCCACACTTAACAAACTCTGCTCCACCTAAACCCTTGGAACTAATCAGGTGCCAATCAATATTAGGGAAGTTAAAGTTACCCATGATAACCACTCTGTTATTTTTGCACCTTTCCATTGATTATAATTACTTTTAAGATAAAAATACTGTTTTACATTTGTTTATAATTTTGACTTGGTTTCACGACGACTTTTTGTTGATCCACTCATGATTTATTTCGTTTTGAAACTCGGGAAAGGGTAAAGAGGAAAGTCATTTGATTTATTAAGAGAAAGGATTCTGCATTTAACATAAGCAAAGACAGCACTATTTGATGATAGTTGTAAACAAAATGGAAGAGCCTGTTTCAACTCGTATCTATTTTTAACTACCCCCTGATGAAAAATTAGGTTCTTCAAGGATTACAAAGAATGAATCCTTGGAGTAAATGGGCCAGATTTTGCTCAAAGATTGATCTGGATTTTTATCTCCATTTATTGACACTCCCCCAAAAAATTATGTTTTTAGGTAAGGGGTACAGTCTATATGTTGATGTACATGTGGGAGACAGTGCAAAGGTATTTTGGCTTATTTATTCATAAGACAATCAGAGTTTAAATATCAAGGCTGGGACCCAAAAGTAGAAACTATTCCACAATAGGATAATGCCAAAAGAATTTACAAATTTCCAGGATGCATTTTAATGGATTGTTATCAAATTCATCACATTTCCTTAAATATTTGTTAACATTTCTTAACTGCAGCAGTTATCCTCATAGTTCTTCAGGTATCAGAACACAGGCCCTAGAGAGTGGTAATACTTAAATAGCTTGAAAAAGGGAGAAAAGCTTGATTAACTGTTCTGAACAAAATCTAACAATAGTGAATTTTTGCAAAAATTGTGGAGGTAAGTGACAGTAAATAATTCTAGTTCTCATGTTATATTCGTTATCAAAACAAGTGTTCTAATTTCTGACAGCATTTAACTCAAACAACTGATTATAAACCTCGGAGGAACCTAGATAAATTCATAAACTTGGAAAGAAATAGAGGTATAACTGGGACTGTCCAGCATGATCAAATTTTCATGCAACCACAGACTGGTAGAGAGGAGGGTGTTGATCTTAAGTTGAAGCATTGATTTATAACTATTACAGATATTAAAGCAGGATATTATCTAGTGAATTAAAACAAGCAAACCAAGTGTAGATTCAAACAAGTCTTAATTAACTTAGAGATTCAGAACTGCTAGATTATTTCTATCAGTTCAGCAGAGGCAACAAATGATAAGCAACAGATTTAAAAAAGAGGGCATGGAAGTTTATGGGTTGAGTGGATGAACTTTGAAAAAATGTCCATTTGCTTTAATCCAACTGCATACTTTATTTGTGCTCTGCATGCAAAACTACTAAAAAAAACTTCAAACACAGCCATCAAATCAGTAGCTAAATTCTAATTATTTTTGACAGATTCTTCCAAAGATCACAAATGTGAAATAAACATAAACAACTGCACAAGATTTAATTCCATTTGCAATTCCTCAGGAAATGAAACATTCAGCAAGACCCAGTCAACGTTCAGACAGATTGATAAAGCGCAAGTAATATTCACATCACACAGCCGCCAAGCAATGACCATATTTACAAAGTGCTGAAAGTGGAGGCTCACTGTCACATCGCAAGAGCAGTTTAGTGCAGGGGAATAAGCAAAGGCTTTGTTAGCAATGTCATAAAATGGGAAAAGCCTAATGGGACAGAGTAGAAGATAAAACTAGACAGCAGATCACATGAAAAGTAAAACAAAAATAGGCAAGTGGGTTTATTGGAAAGCCCTATTTGGATAACAAAGCTACAAATTCTCTATGTTGAAGGCAAGCAAATTGAAATAAAAAATAGATGTTAGGGATTTGAAATAAAATCAGTAAATGCTGTAAATATTCAACAAGTTAGCCAGCATCTGTGGAAAGAACCAGAGTTAACATTTCAGATCAGAACTGAAAGAATCTTTGACCTGAATTACTAACTCCATTTCCCTTTACTCACATGCTGCCAACCCTACCAGCATTTTCCGTTTTTGCTGCAGGATCTGTGACAATGGGTACTCCAAATGTGACAAAAATGGAAAATTACAGTATGTAATTATTGCAAAAGCAAACTGCCTCAAATTTGATTAGAATTAGTAGAAAAACCTGGAAGCAGATCTAGATTTACTTAAAACTCCACTCTTTAAGTACACTTTCAATTGGAAAAATAAATTGGGGTGGGGTGGGGTCATCATATTTTGCCCTAGTTTTCTTTGTCTTCTTGCTTCCCCCACATCACAAATATCAGGAAGCAGTTACATCACCACATATAGTTATGACTTTTACCTCTAAAGTTTCAAAGAATTCAGCGCTTTCACATTCGTAAGAAAACTGTTCCACTTGGTCATTTTTTTGCAACTTTGTGCAACTTATCTCCACAATATTAAAAAGTATTAGCATGGGATATAGCAAATCTCCACTTTATACATGCTAGATGTACCAGTAATATTTTTGGAAAATTAAGATCAAAATACTGCATGTGCAATATGAAGAGGATTAAATATTACACAAGTTTCTTGCTGCAACTGTTTAAAATACTAGCATTATGGGAAGAATATGATTCTACTAGTTCAATTGATTAGAAAAGCATGCTTACAACACAACTTAAAACTTACTGTTAATAACCCAAAAAAATCTTGCTCTAAAGTATATACCAAAATATATCTGTTAAGATTTTGAATTTAAACAAGGAAACTACAAATTAAAATAGTGCTCAGCATCAGTGGAAAGAGAAACAGACTGACGATCTTTCATTGTCCTGTAAATTAATGGTGTCTTCAAACCATTGTAATGAAAAGCAGGTATTTAAACCAATTAAAATATAATTTAAGGTGTCCTTCAGGATGCCACATCTATAATTGTGAACATGCTCAACATAAAAAGTCAACACACATTAAAATAATAAAGCCTTCTAAACATAGTTTGTAAAATTGTAAGGATAGTAGCACATCAAGGCAAATATTATTGCTGCAGAAGGGCCAAGATGCAAGTAAATCATAAATCATATAAAGAAAAAAACTGCACGTTAATTTGATGAACTCAGACTACTGCTTAGCTGTGATGTACTTCCAAAGGATGTTCATTTAAAATTCAAAACACAGAACAATCAATTCAAACACAGCAAGTTCTGCAGAAGACTGCAGTTTTTGTATGAACACATGACTAAGACCAGAGATTTCTGGGCATTCGTCAAAATACAGGGATATAATGGCAAAGCAAATTTGATTTATTATTTTTATTTAATAAGTCTCCATAAGATATAGGAGCAGAATTAGGCCATTTGGCCCATAGAGTCTGCTCCACTATTCCATCATGGCTGATCCAATTCTCCTCTCCTGCCTTCTCTCCATATCCCTTCATGCCCTGACCAATCAAAAATCTATCAATCTCTGCCTTAAATACACATAAAGACTTGGCCTCCACAGCTGCCTTTAGCAAAGAATTCCAGATTCACCACTCCGGCTAAGGAAATTCCTCATCTACATTCTAGAAGGACACCTCTCTATTCTGAGGCTGTGTCCTCTGGTCTTAGCCTCTCTCTAGTTTCAGCACATCCTTTCTAAGACACGGGTCCCAAACCTGCTCACAATACTCCAAGTGAGGCCTCAACATTACATCCTTGCTTTTATATTCTAGTCCTCTTGAAATGAATGCTAACATTGCATTTGCCTTCCTCACCACAGATTCAACCTGCAAATTAAACTGTAGGGAATCCTGCCCAAGGACTCCCAAATCCCTTTGCACCTCAGTTTTCTTTTGTATTTTCTCTCCATTTAGAAAATAGTCAACCCTTTCATTTCTTCTACCAAAGTGCATGACTACACACTTCCCAACACTGCATTCCATCTGCCATTTCTTTGCCCATTCTCCTCATTGCTGGGACAAAAAGCTCCATTCAATTTAGGTTGGTACCTACATTGTATCCTGGATAATGAACTACCCAACTGGCAGACAACAGTTAGTGCAGCTTCAGAGCTGTGTGTCAGACATAGCTATAAGCAGCACTGGGGCCCCACAGGGGACTGTATTGGCTTCCTTCCTACTTACCCTGTAGACTAATATATATAAACTCTTCAAACAGTTAACCTTGATTTTCCATTTGAAAAGCTGTTCGAAACACACAATTCGCCTTTTTCAATGTACAAATTTTCAAAAAGTTAATGTACACCTTGCAGAAGTTTATCAAGTTCCTTAGACCCTGTAGTGATCTGGATGATTTCTGAGCGCCTCTGATGAAACTCTGTAGCAGTAGTAAATCCCATTGGTACAAGCTTTGCTGCCTCAGCCTAAAGAAAAAAAAACAAAGATGTAACCATGGAGTTATCGTTCATTTTCAGAGGGCATTTAAATCTGACTTCAAGGTTTACTTTTAATTATTCATAAATGTTACATTTTTCTTATAAATACAAAAGTACCCGAATTCTACTAGCTTTGCTAGACAGTAACAACCATAGGAAAAGGATTACCCTTAAAATTCTAATTACATCCAGAAAGCAGATTTCTATATCCAGGGGTGCAGTGCTAGCCGGAGCGCACTCGACACATTTTTAAGAAAAAAGCCGAAATAAACAAGCTAATTAATTAGGTGCCACCCAGAAGTCAGTCTTCATTAGAGGAACTGAGGTGGAGAGGGTCAATAACTTTAAATACTTCAGCATTAAGGATTGACGTTTCTCTCTCTGAAAAGTGTCAGAGGATCTGTCCTGGGACCAGCACGTAACTGTCATTACAGAAAGCACGGCAGTGCCTATACTTTATTAGAAGTTTGTGTCGACTCAACATGTCACCTTGATCCTGACAGCCCTGTCTTTTCAGCCTGTCTGGGCTGGCGTTTAAACAAACAATGGAACAGCTAAAGGCTCCAGCGCCCTGAAAAGAGGAGTGAACATCATGTAGAGCAAGTGAAATCGGCAATCACCTCTGATCTGGGCCGACATTTACGTGCCAGGCAGCACCTAATTAATTAGCTTGTTTATTTCAGCTTTTTTCTTACAGATGTGCCAGGTGCGCTCTGGCTAGCGCTGCACCCCTGTTTCCATGTTTCCAGGGGCAAAAAAATTATATTCCAAATCCAAATCTGATAAAATGATGCTTTCAGCAACAACATTTCATTCTTGGGTGTGATCTATTTTGTTTCAGTGATAGGCTCATGGATTGATTAACTGAGCTAGCACCATACATCACTAAAGATTAATATGATTTTCAACAGCCAGTTTCTTGGAATGAAACAGTTGCATAAGACTGTTAAACATGGGTTCATGCACTTACAATAATCAAAATATTCCCCAGTCAGGAAATTGTTGTTTTTTTTTTTGCTTAGAATGCATTTTTTCCAATCAAGGGCATCATTACCAAAATCCAGGAAATGTCTAACACTCTGCTCAGAGTTATCAGGCTAGATTCTCACAACAACAAAAAAAATACATGCAATTAATGCTAATAAGTCAGCAGCCCACAAAACACTGCAAAAACTGTAGTCTTATTCATGTGATGTTTACAAACAGTGTACTTGCTAATAAAGATTTACTAACAAGGTGAACTATTTAATTACAGTGGTGAGATGTTTCTCCTTCAAGAGGAATCTGAAGAGAGATTTAATAAAAGTGCTCAAAATAATGAGATATTTTGAGAAAGCAAAGAGAAATAATTTCTACTGATAGGAAAGTTAGGTACCACAGACCTCAGATTTAAGAGAGTTGGGGAAAAAAAAACAGACAGGAGCAAATCTGTACTGAACATTTTGCCCAACTATGCTAATTTCATTTGCATTGATTAGGGTCACATCCTTCCATGCATTTATGTACTTCATTGGTAACAACATAACTTTGATAATACAAGTCACTATAAGTGCAAGGCACACAAATGCTGGAGGAGCCCAACAGGTCAAACATGATCTATAGAAATGAATAAATAGTTAACATTTCGGGCTTAGACCCTTCTTCAGGGCAGAATGGGATGAGGGTGGAAGATGTCAGAATAAAATGGCGAGGGGGAGGGGAGGAAGGATAGTTTGAAGGAGATAGGTGAGTAAGTAACAGGAAGGAGATCAGTGGGGAGGGATGAATGGACAAGGGAATCACAGAGGAACAATCCCTGCGGAAAGCGGAGAGTAGGAGGAAGGTAAAGATTTGGATCCCACTGATTATTGCGAAGGTTGCAGAGAATGATGTGTTGAATGAAGAGACTGATGGGGTGGTAGGCAAGGACCAGTGGAACTCTATCATTAAGGTGGTGGGAGACGGGGTGAGCACGGATATCAGGGAAAAGGAAGAGATGTGGATGAGGGCAGAATCAATGGGGGAGGAAGGGAAACCCCATTTGAAGGAGGAGGACATCTCTGATGTCCTGGAAAGGAAAGTCAAGTTGCATCCTGGGAACAGATGCAGCACAAATGAAGGAACTGAAAAAGGGAATAGCATTTTTACAGGATACAGGGTGGGAAGAGGTATAGTTAAGATAGTTGTGGGAGTTGGTAGGTTTATAAAGGATGCTGGTTGACAGTTTGTCTCCAGAGATGTTGACAGAGAGATCGAGAAAGGGGAGGGAGGTGTCAAAAATAGACCAAGTGAATTTAAGGGCAGGGTAGAAGTTGAAGGCAAAGTTAATGAAATCGTCTAGCTCAGCATGGATGCATGAAGCAGCACCAGTGCAGTCATCAATGTAGTGGAGGAAAAATTGGGGAGCATTACTAGGGAAGGCTTGAAACATGGACTGTTCTATGTAGCCATTGAACAGGCAGGCGTAGCTGGGGCCCAATGGCTACACCTTGAGAAAGTGGGAGGATCTGAAGGAGAAATTGTTGAGGGTGAGGACCAGTTCTGCCAGACAGAGAAGGGTGGAGGGGAACTGGCTGGTTCTTTTATTAAGAAGTGGAGAGCTTTATGGCCTTCTTGATGGGAAACAGACTGTATAGGGTCTGCATATCCATGGTGAAAATGAGGCAGTCAGGGACAGGGAATACAGTTTTGACTCAAAGTTTAAAATTTCTAGTCCTGGCAACACACTTATAAATCTCCTCTGAATCTATTGCAATCATACTTCTCCCGTAACATGATGACCACAAATGTACACTATACCCAAGCTTAACCATACTTGTATATTGTAAGCATTACCCTCCTATGCCAATATTCCAAACTCCACCAATAAGGGACAGCGTCCTGTTTGTCTTTTTGTTTGCCATATGAGGATTGAGATAGATAATAAATCAGCCATGGTGGAGCAAACTCTAGGGGCAAAGGGCCTAATTCTGCTCCTTTGTCTTATAGTCTCTAGTTCCTCAGGAGACTAAAGAAATTTGGCATATTCTCTTCGATCCACACCAATTTTCATCAATGCCCCACAGAAAGCATCCTATCAGGATGCATTATTGCTCGGTATGGAAACTGCTCTGCCCATGACTGCAAGAATCTGTAGAGTTGTTGGCACAGTGCAGCACATCACAGAAACCAGCTTACCTTCAATGGACCTTGTCTACACTTTTCGCTGCCTCAGTAAACGAACCAACATAAACAAAGATCCATCCACCCACCCTTCTCCTCCCTCCTACCATTGGGAAGAAATACAAAGCCAAAAAGCATGTTCCACCGGACTCAAGGATAGCTTCTATCCTTCTGTTATAAGATTATTGAGTAGCCCCCAAGAAAATAAGATTGGATCCTGACTTTATTGTCTGCCTGCATTTTCTCTGTAACTCTAACATGTTATTCTATATTCTGTTATTGTTTTCCCTTCAGGCACTGTTGCACTGAACTGTAAGTGTGGCATCTAAGTACCTCAGCACATGTGGCAATAATAAACCAATTTAACTTGACCAAGGGCTGTAGCAATGGAACAGAACAAGACCAGTTATTTATTTCAAACAAAAAGACAAAACCTTTTCCATTGATGTGACACGATTTGCTGAGTGCTTCTAGAATCCACATTTTTAAACAAATTCACCCAATGACTTCTTGTTTAGTTTATCTTATTGCCATTCCTTTTTGACTTTGGCCATCATTCCTCACTTTCACTCTTTCAGTTTAGTTTACGACTTTAGTTTAACCCTTGTCTGCACCATTCTATCTTCTCCCATCACCCAACCTTCTCTGTCCCTTAAATTCATTCAGTAGTGATTTAACTCTTTCTAATTCTGAAGATGGGCAGTAGTAGAACATAAAACAGCGGTTTACTTTCCATTAACAGTATGTAACGCATTGTCTATTCAAGCATTTTCTGTTAGCTTATATTTCTGTTTCTTGACATTTTGTTGGATCTTATTAATTGATCAAGAGATCTTATGAATTTAGTTAGTTGAGTTACCATGATACAATACTCAGAGCGGAAGTACATCATGATCTCTAAAATTCTAGTTGTGCAAAAGTTCTCTCTTTATCTGAAATCAACAAGATCAGAAAACAGATAAAGTCATTTAGAGAACCTATTAAATATAATTCTCTGCATCCAAAAATAAAAAAGCTCAGATGTTAAACCACAAGACCATTAGACATAGGAGCAGAATTAGGCCATTCGGCCTATTAAATCTGCTCTGCTATTCCATCATGGCTGATTAATGTTGCCTCAATACTATTCTCCTGCCTTCTTCCTGTAATCTCTTATGTCCTTACTAATCAAGGACATATCTACCCCTGTTTTAAATATACCCAATGACTTGGCCTCCAAGCCAACTGTGGCAATGAATTCCCACAAATTCACCACCACTGGCTAAAAACATTTCTCTTCATCTGTGTTTTAAAGGGATGTTCTCTTATTCCAAGGCTGTGCCCTCTGCTCCTGAAAGCTCCCACTAATGGAAACAGCCTCTCCGTGGCCACTATTTTAGGCTTTTCAATATTCAGTAGGTTTAAATGAGATTCTCACTGCCTTCTAAACTCCAGCAAAAACAGGCCCAGGGCTTCATACACTCCTCATAAAATAACCCTTTAATTGCCGAGATTATTTTCACAACCACCTCTGGACCCTTTCCAATGCCAGCACATCCTTTCTTATATATGGGGCTCAAAATTGCTCACAACATTCCAAATGAGGTTTGACCAATACTTTAAAGTTTCAGCATTACATCTTTGACTTTATATTCTAGTCCACTCTAAATGAATGCTAATATTGCATTTGCCTTCCTTACCACTGACATATCCTTAAGGAATCCTGCACAAGGATGCCTAAGTCCTTTATACCTCCAATTTCTGAATTTGCTCCCCATTCAGAAAAGAGTCTGTGACTTTATTCTTTCTATCAAAGTACATGACCATGCACACTGTATTCCATCTGCTAAATCTTTGCCCATTCTCCCAATCTGTCCAAGTCCTTCTGCAGACTCCCTGCTTCCGCAACACTACCTGTCCCTCCACTTATTTTTGTGTTGTCTGCAAATCTGGCCACAGAGCCATCAAATCCATCAACCAGATCATTAAAATATAACATGAAAAGTAGTGGATGCAACACCAACCATTACACCACTCATCACTGACAGCCAATCAGAAAAGCCCCAATTATTTATACTCATTGCCTTCTGCCAGTCAGCCAATCTTGTTCACGTATCTTTTCTGAAGTACCATGGGCTCTTATTTTGTTTAACAGCTGCTCGCATGGCATCTTGTCAGAGACCTTCTGAAAATCCAAGTAAATTCTGTCCATTGACTCTTTGTCTATCCTGCCCTAAAGAATTAGTGGAAATTCATTTGTCAGGCAAAACTTCGCCTTAAGGAAACCAAGCTGCCTGCTGATTTTATCATGTGCTTCCAAGTACACCAAAACCTCATCCTTAGTAATGGGCTCCAACATCCTGCTAACCAGAGGTAAGGTTAACTGATTTATGATTCCCTTTCTTCTGCCCCCCCACCTTAAAGAGTGGAGTGACACTTTTAATTTTCCAGTTTTGAAGAACCTTTCAAACAGAAAAAGATCACTACTAACCTGTCTACAATCTCTTTAGCTACCCCTTTCTGAACCCTAGGGTGTAATCTATCTGGTCCAGGTAACTTACCTACCTTCAGACCTTTCAGCTTCCCAAGCATTTTCCCTTTAGTTGATTATAGATAATTGACTACTCATACTTCCACTTCCCAACACTATCAAACTTCTGGCATTCTGCTGGGGTCTTCTACGGTGAAGGCTGAAACAAAATACTTTATACATTCACTCACCATTTCTTTGTACCTTATTATCTCTTCAGTATTATTTTTGAATGTCCTCTTTTACTCCTTCTATATGAAAAAACTTTTGATATCTTCACTTACATTATTCGCTGGCTTACCTTCATACTTCATTTCTCACCTTATTATTTTTTCAGTTGCCTTCTGTTGGTTTTATAAAATCTTCCCAATCCTATAAATTCCAACTAATTTTTGAGATATTGCATACCCTTTTACCTTTATGCTGTCTTTGAGTCCCATTCAGTCACAGTTGCCTCATATACCCTTTAGAATGCTTCGTCTTCTTTGGGATGGATCGATTCTGCATCTTCCGAATTGCTCCCAAAAATTCCAGTCATGCTCTACCATTATGGCTAGTGTCCCCTTTCAATCAACTTTGGCCAGCCCCACTCTCATGACTGAGTATTATTCCACTTATTAGCTACTCTCTCTCAAAATGCAGGGCAAATTCTATCATAATTTGATCACTGCCATCTCAAGAGTCATTTAGCTTAAGCTCCCTAATCAAAGCTGGTTGTTTACACAATACCCAATCCAGAATTATCTTTTCCATGGTGGGCTCAACCACAAACTGTTCTAAAAAGTCATCTCACAGGTATTCTACAAATTCCTTTTCTCGGGATCCAGAACCAACCTGATCTTCAAGTGAGATGACTTTTTAAGAACAATTTACGTACATGCATCTTGAAATCTCCCACAACAATCATAACATTTCCCTTTTTACATGTGTGAGGGGATCCAGGAGTACCCCTATTAACCGTTTGGAGAGACACATTTATCATTGATGGTGTGTTTGGAAAGGAGAGAGAGACAGAGTTATTTACCACTGATATGTTGCTTTTGAAAAGAGAGAGAGAGAGACGAAGATTAACGGTTGGTCTGTCACTTTAAGGCATTGGAAGTAACTTTGGATTTTTACTGAGTTTGGCGTTAGAGACAGCATCAAGCAGCTCGAAGGTTGCTATGGTGACCGAAGGCGGTGGATACTCGATGTTATGATTTTCAGCTGGTTATTGATGTTACTTCCAAGGACTTGTTGCCTGCTTGTACTCCTTTACAGGCAAAGGAGGGAGGGACTTTGAGTGACAGGTGATGCTCAGCCTGGTGAAATAAATGGGAGGTCAGATGATACAGACCTCAGGACACATGATCTGGACACTGAATGAGCATTGCTGTGCCCGCAGAGAAAGTGGGTTTTTGGAGGATCGATCAGGCAGATCGATCCAAATTGCTATTCCAGTTTGAGGAGAAGGGGTTGACTGGTGGGGAGTTGTCTATGTGTCCACCCTCGCCTGGGTGATAGCTCCACCACAGAAGACCGGCCCCCCTGGTTAAAGTCACAGTCGGTGACCTGTAAAGGATTTCGGAGGACGACGAGAAGATCAACGGCATCAGCTCACCTGAAGACTCAACTCACTCACTCTCTCTCCATCACTACTCAACTAAATACCACGAACTGAACTTTACTCAACATCGTAAGACTGTATCTTTTTACCCCTAGACTTAAAGAAGCTTGGTTTTTTTCATACAAATATATATTCCACACTTACTTTTATATATAATCATTGCTAACCTGTTTGATTTATTTACATTCATATTACTGTATTGCATAGTTACTAATAAATATTAGTAGCTTATAGCAATACGAGACTCCAAAGTGTTTTCCATCTCTGCTGGTTCTTTATCCCCGTCACGGGGTCCGTGACACATGACTTTGCTATCTCCTGTTGTAATTTGCACTCTAAATCCTGGCTATTGTTCAGAGACATATACAACTCTCATCAGAGTCTTTTTTTCCTTGTAGTTTCTTAACTCTATCCACAAAGATTCTATACCTTCTGATCCTATGTCACTTTTTTCTAAGGATTTCATTTATTTTGAAACCAGGAGCCACCCCATCCCCTCTGCCCATCCTTTTGATGAAATATGTGGTCTTCGATGTTTGGCGCCCAACTGTGATCTTCTCTTAGCCACAACTCAGTGATGACCACAATTTAATGGCACATTGACACAATCTACTCGTGTTTAACTAGGTTATATTTCTCTTTTTTTAATTTTTTATTTTTATTTGGATAAGGAGTTCACAAGTATCATGAACTTTTTTCACATGTATAACCTTTTCCATTTTTGTTTATATATGTATAAATCTATAATTATACATTCCTAAGTACACATTATGATATAAAAAGAAATTAGACACTTAAATAGATAATTATGTGCAGTTGAAATTCTACTCTATTAGGCTAAGTAATGATATTAGTTGTTAAGAAAAATAGTAATAATAGTGGATTAATAATAATTTAACTAGGCTATATTTCATGGTCATTCTTCAGCAGCATCCATTTCAGATACAGACCGTTTGGGAAGCCAACTACAGTAAAACTCAGGATATCAGGTTATATGAGATTAGTTACTAGATACATGTTAAAAGAAAGTGTTTTCCCATGTCCCAGAGGAACAAATTATCTCCTGTAATTCACCTGCCCCTCATCTGTTTACACTGAACTTTTGACATTTTGGTTCATTGGTTTTAATTGCCCTGATAACAACTGCATGAACAGCTCCATCAAGTCTAATGCTCATGTTGTCAATACAGAAATCTATGCAATTAACTACGAGAGTCTGTCAACTTAGGTGCTTTCTTGAATTGCAAGCATCACATTGAAAGTAGAGAAGTACAATCTTTTTTTAACAGGTAACATAGAAACTGTAAATGGTAGATTACAGATCCAATTGCAGAAAGCCTCGTCCAAAGTTAAATTGAAGGCTGCTTAATTATAGAATTTAGACTTACAGGAGTTAGCCAAATTTAATGTGTTACATTTAAGCTCTCTAAAATGGTTGTAAATATTTAATTCAAGACTGGGTTCACATATTTTACAATAATTGTCTACACACCCTTACCACATGCAAACACGTCTCAAATTACAATGAAGATAATTGAAGAACAAAATTTAAAAGTTAATGAGCTACCTCAGTTTAATCTTTATATTAAACTTATGCCAACCTTAATATTTTAAGGGACAGCAAGTTGAAAACTACACAACATGCTTATGTCAACAGTGCTAAAACTGCTTATATTTTAAACTGCACACAGGCCATGAGTCAAAATTAGGGAATGCATTTTCCTCATTTGACTTAAAACAATGAAATTAATAGACAATTTACTTCCACTCTTACCAGAATCTTCTCTGCTTTCGCTTCACTGATACCCTTGATATTTAGCAGTTCCTTCTTTGGAGCATAAGCCACTGCCTCCACGGTATGGAAACCAGCCTCTTCAAGCTTCTTCACATCATTAGCACTGATCCCACATTGCTACAAACAGAAGCAAAGACAGTTCAATTACGCTGAATCCATGTACTACACTCCTAAGCAGGCTCAAATAGCACAAACCAACGACATACCTTTAAACAGCATAATACATCCAATGTGCACAAAACAAAATAGACATCAAGCAGAAGAAAACAAATAAAATGGAATCAAGTGTAGAACAACAATACAATTATGAATAGCAGTGAGTAAGTGGATAAGGCAGAGTCTAAGAGAACGGGGAATGGTGACTACAATAGTGATTGGAACATGTAGAAACAAGGGAAAGTTATTTGAATTCTGAAGTACAACTAAGAAAAGAAAAATAATTAAATAGACTAGTTAAAGCTATGGATCAAATTTAAGGTATAAATGAAACCAATCTCACAGCTCTCTGTCCTGGCATGGCATCTATAACTTCGATAAACTTTTATAGATACACAGTGGAGAGCATCCTGATCGTTTGCATTTCAACCTTGTATGGAAACACCAAAGCCTAAGAATGGAAAAGCCTACAAAAATATGATGGATACAGCTCAGTCCATCACAGGAAAAACTCTCCTACCATTGAGCACACCTACAAGGACCGCTGCCACAAGAACGTAGCATCCTTCATTAAGGACAACCACTATCTGCTCCATACTCTCTTCTCAATGCTGCAATTGGAAAGGAGGTACAAGATCCTTGGGTCCCACATCACTAGATTCAGGAACAGTTATTACTCTTCAACATTCAGGCTCCTGAACCAGTGTGGATAACTTCAATCACCTTACCTCTGAACTGATCACTGAACACAAACTATTGACTCACTTTCAAGGACACTACAACTCATGTTCTGTTGTTATAGTTTGTTTTTTTTGTATTTGCACAGTTTGTCTTCATTGCATATTGGCTGCTCATCTGCCTTTCTGTGTAGCTTTTCATTGATTCTATTGTATTTCTTTGTTCTACTATGAACGCCTGCAAGAAAATGAACCTCAGGGTAGTAAATGGTGGCATACATATACAGTACTTTGATAATAAATTTACTTTGAACTTTGAGGTTACAGAATATGATTAGTAAAGGACATAGAATGACGAGTTCATAAATAGCATGCACGGTACTAAACCAGAGAATTGGATCGTCTGGATAGATTTTTACATTGACTCCTTAGGCTAAGTGGCCATCTGCTCTGTCATGACAATTCTAAGATTCTAGGTCAATATGGGAGGGTTGCCTCAAAAGAAAAATGATCCAGAGTAAGGTTAGACAGAGTAAAGGGGTTAGACAAGGCCCAAGATGGCCAACATTGCAGAATGTTTGTTACTTTGATGACTGTTGTAAGGAAAGAAACTTTGTTTTGGAATCAGATATACATTCACAGTAACAATCCAGCCTGTGGTATGTCGAATTATCAGGTTGAACAATTGATTTTTGTTGTACTGCGGCTCCTGGTCTTTCTTGGGAACTTTGCTGTTGCTTGCTTAGTGGGTAGAGGGTGCTGATGCTTCTTTTTCTGCAGAAGTAAGTGGGGGAGGGGAGGGTCATTGTGTGAAGGGGGAGAGTAGGAGGGGCTTTGGGGTTCTAACGTTTTTACTGTCACTCATTGTTTAAGGCACTCCTGTTTTCGTGGATTTCTGCGACAAACAAGAATTTCAGGTTGTATATTGTATACATTTCTCCGATATTAAATAGAGCCATTGAACTACTGAGTAGTTGTCATCTATAGAGTCTTGTCATCTTCAGAAGTTTTCAGATGACTCTGCCATAGTTGAATGCATCAGCAAGGGAGATGAGGCTGAGTACAGGGCTACGATAGGAAACTTTGTCACATGGTGTGAGCAGAATTATCTGCAGCTTAATGTGAAAAAGACTAAGGAGCTGGTGGCAGACCTGAGGACAGCTAAGGTACCGGTGACCCCTGTTTCCATCCAGGGGGTCAGTGTGGACATGGCGGAGGATTACAAATACCTGGGAATACGAATTGACAATAAACTGGACTGGTCAAAGAACACTGAAGCTGTCTACAAGAAGGGTCAGAGCCGTCTCTATTTCCTGAGGAGACTGAGGTCCTTTAATATCTGCCGGATGATGCTGAGGATGTTCTACGAGTCTGTGGTGGCCAGTGCTATCATGTTTGCTGTTCTGTGCTGGGGCAGCAGGATGAGGGTAGCAGACACCAGTAGAATTAACAAACTCATTCGTAAGGCCAGTGATGTTGTGGGGATGGAATTGGACTCTCTCACGGTGGTGTCTGAAAAAAAGATGCTGTCTAAGTTTCATGACATCTTGGTCAATGTCTCCCATCCACTACATAATGTACTAGGTGGGCACAAGAGTACATTCAGCCAGAGACTCATTCCACCGAGATGCAGCACAGAGCGTCATAGGAAGTCAATCCTGCCTGTGGCCATCAAACTTTACAACTCCTCCCTTGGAGGATCAGACACTTTGAGCCAATAGGCTGGTCCTGGACTTATTTCATATTTTACTGGCATAATTTACATATTACTATTTAACTATTTATGGTTCTATTACTATTTATTATTTATGGTGCAACTGTAAACATGATTGCACTGGCCACCACAGACTCGTAGAACATCCTCAGCATCATCCGGCAGATATTAAAGGACCTCAGTCTCCTCAGGAAATAGAGACGGCTCTGACCCTTCTTGTAGACAGCTTCAGTGTTCTTTGACCAGTCCAGTTTATTGTCGATTCGTATCCCCAGGTATTTGTAATCCTCCACCATGTCCACACTGACCCCCTGGATGGAAACAGGAGTCACCAGTACCTTAGCTCTCCTCAGGTCCACCACCAGCTCCTTAGTCTTTTTCACATTAAGCTGCAGATAGTTCTGCTCAGACCATGTGACAAAGTTTCCAACCGTAGCCCTGTACTCAGCCTCATCTCCCTTGCTGATGCATCCAACTATGGCAGAGTCATCTGAAAACTTCTGAAGATGACAAGACTCTGTGCAGTAGTTGAAGTCCGAGGTGTAAATGGTGAAGAGAAAGGGAGACAAGACAGTCCTGTTCCTTGTGCATTACACGCTTGAGCGATCATGGCTTTCCACATCGAATGATCCCATGCAGCATTAATGATATCTCACACACTTAGATCTGTTAGTTCTTTCCAAGTGTCCATATATTTTTTATGGGGTGGTTGGGTCCTGACTAAATATCAGGAAATGCCAATAGCGATTATATAGCTTCTATCACCCAAGATAACTCCACCTTCATGTAGGACTTAGGTCCGGGTGAAATTTTTGCCTAGTCAATCATGGAAAGAAACATCAAATAATATGAACACAATAATACTAGCAAAAATAATTAAAATTCTGTAGATGTGCAAACCAACATTAGTGTATATGTGACAGCAGTATAATGCATATGCTGCCATACCAGATGGTGATACAGCTGGTAATCACTCTCGACAGTGCTCTGGTAGAATGTGGTTAGAATGAGAGCGGGGAACCTTACTTGCCTCAATCTCCTCGGAAGGTGGAGGCTCAGTTGTGCTTTCTTGACTGAAGAAGTCATGAACATAACTACATAATGCAAACCTTTCACTGAATGGCCTCCAAATTCCAGAAGCAGTGATGCAATGTCAGGGATTTTGAACAAATCAAAGATTCTCCAGTTGGTAGTTTACGAAAAACTAGATGCACATACAGCAACATTAGATAAGAAAAATCCCGTACAAGTGCTTCAACAGAAATTTGAGGCTGTGCTTCCACATTGTTATTTGTTCAAGTTTCAGAGTGTGATGCAGAATAAAGAACTTCATATTTAAGAAATAAAAATCACCTTAATTTCCTCTGATTTGTTCTCAATACATGCTCAGGGTTGGATAAGAGTAATATGCCCTGGATAAATACTGATGAGCCATTATCTCAGTCCCTATCTCATGCTCCACTCTCTAGCCACCAAAATACAATAGCCTAGTACAGTACCGGCGACCAGGGTTCAATTCCCGTCGCTGTCTGTAAAGGATTCATCTTGTCATTTTTTTTAAAACTACATTTCTGTTTTTCTTGGCAGATTTTCCTCAGTGTAAAATCCTAAAATTATGTTACAATGTTGCAACATGCAAAATTGCATCTGCAGGAAAATTTCGAACCCGATTCTGAAAAATGACAGTTCTTATTTCATGCTAGAAGAGCTAGGCTTTACAAACTCTATTCCCTGAAATCATGCTTATAAGTCAACATTTGAACTGAAATCTTTGTCCTCTGAAATCTAGAATCACTTGCAATCTCAAATCTGACTTCATGTGGATAGTTGTTTTTGCCATCCAGTTAAAAAGTCACTCTTAAATTCCTTGTTCCTGGATCATCCTGGCTACTCACGATTCCATTAGGGAGGTCCCCCAAACATTATAAAGGAGAGCCTGTTTTGTTCCATAGAAGGCTAATCAGTTGCATGAACTTTCCTGCAATGCAAACTGCATGCATGTTCTTAGAGACCTTCCAGTCATCCTGAAATATCTGGCTACATGATTACATGGCCTCCAGAGCCCCCTTGCATAAAGAACTTGCTTCCTGCAGATATTCCCCAACTGTCCAGATCTGTCTCCCAAATGCCCCTAGTCCTTCAACTCTTAGATATAGCATCATTTCACATAATAGGGGCACTCACTTACCACCTCTTTTGTGGTAAACAACGGTTGTTTCAGAGAATAGCCTGTACATTGATTTTGCTGCAAGTCAGGTGCCCATACTATATTACTCTATACACTCTTAATATAGTTCTTTCATTTCATGCAAGATTTACCATAACACTTTCCAAAATTAAAATAGTGGAATATATACTGTATCCAGTCATTAATGGATACAAACATTTTTTATTTTATAACTTGAAAAAATGCTTTAAAATAATGGTAGAAGTTGCATAAAGCAGGATATCCTTAAGTCGGGTCATGAGTAACCCATTTTAGAATCAGGCAGCAGAAATCAACTACTTGCAAAACATCTGAAACAAAATGAGCTTCATCTTGCATGAAAAAGTCAGCTTCAGCATGGCTGTTCATAGAATCCTATAACTTAAGTTCCCTCAAAAAAAAAAGGCCAACTTTAACAAAATTCTCGTTTAGATAAAGTTGATGTCCTTAACAATTACAGTTTAAAAATGTAAAATGCACCTTAATCAACATATTATTGTTTGACATAGGAAGCAGATTAACGTTTTTCTATAATGCAAGGACCGATCAGCTAATTCTTAAAGATACTGAACACATACAGGTTTCCCCAGCCATCCGAAGGTAGAGCATTCCTGTGAAATGGTTTGTAAGCCGAAATGTCGTAAAGCAAAGAAGCAATTACCATTTATTTATATGCGAAAATTTTGTGAGCTTTCGCAGACCCAAAAATAACCTACCAAATCATGCCAAATAACACATAAAACCTAAAATAACAGTAACATATAGTAAAAGCAGGAATGATATGATAAATACACAGCCTATATAAAGTAGAAATACTTCTCCACAATCATTACTGAACTGTTCTCCGTAGCGAAAATCTCATGCAAGCGCTGTTGGCAAGAACACTCTTCCCAGTAACCTTCAAGCTTCCAAATCATATCAAATAACACGTAAAAATACACAGCCTATATAAAGTAGAAATAATGTATGTACACTGTAGTAGCACTTATGGGAATCGGGAAGATAGCTTGCCAAGCACATTGATGATGGTGTGTTAGACTGCGTCGTCGCAGGTTGGGGTGGTGCAGTGGCCCCCACCCTCCAGGCCGCCAAGCGATACATTGCTGCAAAGTATGCAGGAATGCAGTGGTAGCCAGGAGGTACACAGCACATCTTTAAGAAAAAAGCCAAAATAAACCAGCTAATTAATTAGGTGCCGCCCGACACGTAATTGTCGGCCCAGATCAGTGCAGATTTCCAATTGCGTCGTCTCTGATCCGGGCCGACAATTACGTGTCGGCGGCACCTAACTAATTAGCATGTTTATTTCGGCTTTTTTCGTAAAGATGTGCCATGTGCCTCCCGGCTACTGTTGCATTCTCCGCGAATCGGTATCTGTTTGTGGCCTGGGGGTTGGGGTGGTGGGACACTGGGGTGTCATCTCGTCATCTGTTTCCATTAGAGCAGGCAGCTCATCTTCTATCTCCGGCCACCTCGATGTCGAAGGTCAAGGTTCGTCGTCTGCTGTGGCTGATGTGGAAGGCTTGCTTGACTGCTGAGCCTCGCGCATTTTTCTATCACACAGTTCTTTAATAAAGACTCAAACCATCCTGTAAATATTTCCTAAACCGACGTACCCTTTCAAAATTAAAGTCGTACTTTATTATTACTCATTCGGTTTCGATTGTTATCCTTTTTTCTTCCAATTGCCTTAGCTCTTCATCTGTCACTTCTTGGTGATGGGATGCCAAAACCTCTTCAACATCATCTTCGTCAGCTTCCACAAGCCAAACTCATGTTGTCCTTACTTCGTTCACCACAATCAAAACGCTTAATTATGTCTAGTTTTACCGTAAGTGTAACACCCTTACGAGCTCTTTCAGGCTTTTCCAATACCATAGAACTCATCTTGCAAACAGCTGCTCACAGGCACGTGTCAAAGCAAAGCAGTTCCGAATCCGGGGGAGAGCGGCTGCTGGGGGTGCACGCTGATTTTTTATCGCCCGCTGAATTTTTTTCGTAACAGTGAAAACACCTTCTGAAAGCGAAAATAGGGTATTAATGTAGGTCTTTCATAACAGTGAGGTTTCGTAAAGCGAACGTTCGAAAAGCCGGGGACACCTGTATTCCAACAAATGAAGATAAGTGGCCAAATATTTTAACTTTTTGTAGATATGCTGTGAGATGAAATAGAACTGATAAAACAGAACTCACATGCAAAAATGAAAAGTACTCAGACCGGCTCTTTCCATCTTCACCAGCATTCTTTGAGCTCTTTGGTTGATACACTCCAACCTATCTTTTATCATGAGGAAACTCGGACTCGGAGACTATTTAACCATTATCCAACTCATTTGTATGTACAGTAAATTCCCACCATGACGGATCTTTCCAGGATACCTCTAGCAGGCTGCAGTTTACAATCATAGCCTCAGTACAAGATGGCACCAACGATCATTGGCAAAGTTCTATGGGCTGCAGGAATTTTTTCCAAAAATTCTCTTAAATATACCTTGAACTACTTCCAATGCATTCTGCAGCATACATCTTCCCTCCAAGCAATGGACTTTAAAAACAACTCAATGATCTTCAGATCTCATGATCGATTGAAGTACTCAGACCAGACAGGCACAGCACCTTTAAGATTCATCACCATGGCCATATGCAAATAAGCAAGGCTGGGGGGGTGGGTGAACACCAAGCCAGGCTGAAATGAAGAGGGATGAAACCTCCTGTACCCAGCACCTTGTTGGCAAATGTAAATATGCAGTCTCTGGAGAGCAAAATTGAGGACATGAGGGCAAGACTGCTATTATCAGAGGCAACTGACAGAATGCTCAGTTGCATGCTTTGTTGAAACGTGGCTTTCTCAGGGCCACCAGATTCAGCAATCAAACCAAAAGGATTATTGATTTACAGAATGAACTGAATTACTGATTCAGAAAAGACAAAAGGAGGAATTGTGTGTTTTATGATAAACTCTCATTGGTGCTCCAATGCTACGGTTTTGTCAAACTTGTGTTCCCCCAATTTGGAACACTAACAGTCAAATACTGTCCATTCTATTTACCTCTGGAGTTCTCCACTGTAATCCTAACCACAGTTTACATACCACCAATGGCCAACTATAATAAAGCGTTTGCAATACTGCAGGATGCCATCTCCAAACAAGAAACAGTCCATCATGACACATTTCAAATCATAGTCAGAGACTGCAGCCAGGCTTGTTTGAAGGAAACCTCGCTCAATTACCAGCAGCAAATAACATGTAGCATCAGAGGTCCCAACATGCTGGACCACTGTTAGGCATTCCTTATCTTGTTTATCATTCCAAGCCCAGACCGCATTTTGGTAAATCAGACCACTTGGTTGTCCTTTTCCTACCTGCATACAGACAGAGGCTAAAGAGCAAAGCTCCAGAGTTAGGACAACAAAGGGAGACAGGGGAGGGGTTATGAGATTGCTTTGAGTCAGTGGACTAGGCCGTGTTTAAGCACTAATCTAGGGATCTGAATTAAAACACCATGGTTGTAATGGACTTCATTAAAACAGCTGTAGATAAGGTTGGCCCCACCAAATCATTCAGTCTTCCCCCAGTCAGAAACCCTGAATGAATCATGAGATCTGAAATCTGCGGAGGGCCAGATCTGAGGCATTCAAGTCTAGAGACCAAGAAAGTTACAAGAGGTCCAGGTACGATCTCCAGAAAGCCATCTCATAGGTGAAGTGGAAATTCAGGACCAAACTTGAATAAACGTTGGATACTTGACAGTTGTGGCAGGGCTCGAATGCTATCTCTTATAAAGTTAAATCAAGTGACACGGGAGACAGCAGGGCTTCACTTTCAGATGAGTTCAATGCCTTTAATGCTCGCATTGACCAGCTGAACATGAAGGAACCATCACGAACTCTCACATTCTCCGATGATCCTACGATTTCAGTCTCTGAAGTCAATGTGCCTTCAGGAGGGCGAACCCATGAAAAGCACTTGGCCCAGATGGGGTAGCTGGCCGAGTACCATACACCTGTGCTGATCAACTGGCTGGAGTATTCACTGAGATCTTTAACACATCGCTTCAGCAGTGTGTTACCCACCTGCTTCAAGCAGGCTTCAATTATACGGATGCCCAAGAACATGGTAACCTGCCTCATTGGCTGTCACCCTAGTTGCACTCACATCGACAGTCATCAAGTGTTTTGAGAAGTTGGTGATCAAACACATTGGCTCCTCCCTAAGAGGAGACATGGATCTGCTCTAATTTGCCTATCGGAACACAGGTCCACAGCAGATGCCATTTCAATAATTAATCCTAGAACATCTGGTCAGCAAAGAAGCATGAATCAGAATGCTCATCAACTACAGCTCAGCATTCAACATCATCCCCTCAAAACTAACCATTAAGCTCCAAGACCTTGGCCTTCAATCCCTCCTTGTGGAACTGGATCTTGAAGTACCCAGTCAGTTCAGATTGGCAACATCTCCACGATCTCCATTAGCTCAGGTACACAAGACTGCGTGCTTAGTCCCCTGCTCTCCTGGCTTTACACTTATGACTGTTGGATAAGTACAGCTCCGTTGTCATATTCAAGTTTGCTGATGATACCCACTGTTGTGGGCTAAATCAAAGGTGATGATGACTCAGCATATAGGAGGGAGACTGAAAATCTGGCTGAGAGTTGTCATAACAATAACCTCTCAATGTCAGCAAGATCAAGGAACTGATTACAGACTTCAGGAGAGGGAAACAAGAAATACATGAGCCAGTCCTCAGAGGATAAGAGATGGAGAGGGTTAGCAACTTTAAATTCCAAGGTGTTACTATTTCCAAGGACCTGTCCTGAGACCAGCACATAAATGTAATTGTGAAGAAATTACAGCAGCACCTCTACTTCCTTTGGAGTCTGCAGAGATTTAGCATGACACCTAAAATTTTGACAGACCTTTATAGATGGAGAGCATATTGACTGGCTGCATCACTGCCTGGAATAGAAACACTAATGCCCTTCAATGGCAAATCCTACAAAATGTGGACTTGGCACACTACATCACAAGTAAAGCTGTCCCAATCATTAAGCACATCTTCATGAAATGCTGTTACAGGAAGGCAGCATCCATCATCAGGGATTTACACCACCCAGGTCATGAACTCTTCACGCTGCTGTCATCAGGTAAAAGGAACGAGAGCCTCAGGACTTTCACCAGGTGCCGCTCAGGGCTGTATGCTCAGCCCACTGCTATCCATGCTGCTGACTCACGACTGCACTGTCAGATCCAGCTCAAACTAAGTCATCAAGCTTGCTGATGATACAGCAGTAGTTGGTCTCATCAGCAACAATAATGAGTCAGCAGAGAGAATCAAAATCAGGTTTATTATCACGGGCATGTGACGTGAAATTTGTTCACTGCTGGTAGGAGGTAGAGACTTATCAAATGGTGTGAGAACAACAATCTGAGTCTCAACATGGACAAGACAAAAGAGAGGACTGTGGACTTCAGAAAGGCACAGGTCGACCACTCTCCATTGCACATCAATGGCTCTGCTGTGATGAGAGTGAAGAGCAAAAGGTTTCTGGGTTGCACAAACAAGAGAAAATCCATAGATGCTGGAAATCCAAGCAACACCTACAAAATGCTGGAGGAACTCAACAGGGCAGACAGCATCAATGGAAAAGAGTACAGTCGACGTTTCCGCCCAAAACGTCAACTGTACTCTTTTCCATTGATGCAGCCTACCCTGTTGAGTACCTCCAGCATTGTGTGTGGATGATCTAACCTGAATCCTACAACATTTCCCTATTAGTCAAGAAGGCACAGCAGCGTTAACACTTTGAGGAGATTGAGGCATACAAGGCTCCCTGCCCCCTTTCTAACAACTTTCTACAGGAGCAGCATTGACTGTTCCATCTGGCTCTATCATTGTGTAGTACAAAAGCTGCAAAGCATCAACCCTACAAATAACAGTAAAAACTTGCGAGAGGATCTCCAGGGTCTCCCTCCCTCTTTTTTAAAAATAACATTTACTGGGAGTGTTTTATACAAAGGATCCAACTCATTGTTGAGGATCCCTACCACCTATCTCACAATTTCTGATCCTCTACCATCAGGAAGGTGGTACAAGCGCAACAGGACAAAGACTGCTAGACTGGGTTATAACTCCTTCTCTCAGGTTGTGAAACTAATGAATACCCTGCCACCAGAGGTCTCGTCAGTAGCACAGTGAACTGTTTACTGTTGACCTGTGCTGTGCACTACCTGCACTTCAAAATATATTTTGTTAACTTATTTTGTTTTATGTATTGTGTATTTTGTGGGTGCACCATGGTCTGAAGGAGAGCGGTTTCATTTGGTTGTACATATGTACAATCAGATGACAATGCACATGTACTTGAACTTGATTTTTCAGTGGTCCAATATCCACTCTTGCCTCTCATTTATTCTTGACTTTTGAGTTTATTCTAAAACTTTTGGTATCCTCTTATATTATTGGCTAGCTTGCCTTCATATATCATCTTTTCTCATTTTTTTTTGTTGCCTTTTGTTGGGTTTAAAAAGCTTCCCAATCTGCTAGCTTCCGCTAATTTTGCTATTTTGCATACCCTCTCTTGCTTTTATGCTGCCTTTGACTTCCCTTGTCAGCCACAGTTGCCTCATCCTCCCTTTAAAATACTTATGTATCTGTCCTGCGCCTTCGAAATTGCTCCCAGAAACTCCAGCCATTGCTGTTCTGCTGTCATCCGTGCTAGTGTCTCCTTTCAATCAACTTTGGTCAGCTCCTCTCTCATCCCTTTGTAATTCCCTTTACTTCAATGTAATAATGATGCATCTGACTTTAGCTTCTCCCTCTCAAACTGCAGGATGAATTCTAACATATTATGATCACTGCCTCCTAAGGGCTCCTTTACCTTAAGCTCCCTAATCAAATCCTGTTCATTACACAGCACCCAATCTGGAAATGCATTTTCCCTAATGGACTCAACCACAAGTTGCTCTAAAAAGCCATCTCGCGGGCAATCTACAAATTTTTACCCTTGGGATCCCATACCAACATAACCTTCCCAATCTACCTGCATATTGAAATCCCCCATAACTATTCTAACATTCCTCTTTTTTCATGCCTTTGCTGTCTCCTGTTGTAATTTGTAGTCCACATCCTGGCTACCGTTCAGAAACCTGTACATAACGCCCATCAGGGCCTTTTTATGCTTGCAGTTTCTTAACTATCCACAGGGATTCTGTATCTTTTGATCCTTTGTCACCACTAAGGATTTGATTTCATTTTTTGTAAACCAACAAAGCCACACCGTCCCTCTGCCTACCAGCTTATCCTTTCAATACAATGTATATCCTTAGATGTTAAGCTCCCAACTATGATCTTCTTTCAGCCACGAGTCAGTGATGCCCACAATGTCTAACTGTGCTACAAGATTATCCACTATATTTTGTATATTATGTGTTTTCAAATATAACACATTCAGTCCTGTATTCATCCCCCTTTTCAATTTTACCTGTGTAACTGGAAATTATGTTCTTACCCTTTCTAAACTACACACTTCATTTACTTATATAGAAACTGCCCCAATCCTCTGTCCTATCACTCTGATTCCCACCCTCCTGCCAAATTAGTAAACCTGCCCACAAGAATAGCAATCCCCCTCAAGTTCAGATGTAACCCGTCCTTTTTGTACAGGTCGTAGCTTCCCCAGAAGAGATCCTAGTGATCCAGAAATCTGAAACTCTGCTCCAATTCCTTAATAAGAATTCCATGTCACTCTACCTGATCTTGTACACAAGGATTCTGAATTGATTTATTGTATGTGTATGCCAAGCTATTTGTCCTCAGCAGGAAAGTATTTGCATTCTAGGGCACTCTTCCTTCTGAGGTCTTTGAAGATACTGCGTCACTCCCTCTGATAAAGAAATTCACATTCTGATCTTACGTATTTGAATCCCAAGTCATTCCACTTTATCTAAGGTTATGAATGCTGTCAATTTCCCTTATAAAGTGTCTATCACAACAGTCTGTACAATATTAGGCACTGCAACAAGAAAGATCACCCGAGTAAACTGTGAATGTGTATTTAATGCAGCCATTAGACACGAGTGAATCTATCTCCAGCTGATTCAGTGCTCCAAATAAATTAGCAGCTTTGTTTGGTTGGAGAAGGAGGAACCAAAATGCTTAAATTAGCCAAGTTGCATTCAGCAACAAACACCAATACCAAAAATGTAGCTATAGATGACTTATAAAATATGACAATCTGATAGGGAGCAAAGGCCACTCTAAAGCAAGACATTACAACCTAATTAATTTGCTGAGATAGAAAACAAATCCAGAAATGAAATACAAATAATTTATCAAATTGGTGTCAACATAAAGTCCACAAGAAAAGCGCTGGTTTAAAAGTGAATTTCTCAAGTTATTTCCAGTTCCTCAAGCTTAACGAACGTGGGGGGACGTCACGTTATGATGTGGGATTGAGACGTGTAAATCCAGCTCTCCCGTAAAAAATCAGCAAAGTACCGTTTAAACAATTAATAAATACTTTCCGAAAACTACTTATAAACTTCTCAAGACTATTTTACGATATGCCTCGTAAACTGCAACAGAAAAAATCTGTTGTTGCGAAGTCGCTGCGAGATGGGAAGAAAAAAGGGCCTACTGCAGCAATGGAGCCTCGGATTCAGGTTGTACCTCCTTCGGAGGAGACACATTTTATCTCTGGCGTAGAAGAACAGGGAGCAATGGCGGCGGTAGCGGCCCCTGGGAAGAAGATGCCGGAATTGCGCATGCCCAAAGAAGTTGGCATGCGCAAATCGATACAACTCAAACTACAAGAGCCGACGGCCACTGCAAGTGAAAGTGACTCAGAGTCAGAATTGGATTCCGCAGAGAATACAGATGAAGAAGAGGAGGAAGAACTGGAAGAAACTGGAAGTAAAGGATGCGATGGAGACATAAGAGAGGCTTTACTGCAAGTAACGGCTGAACTAAGAAAATTAAGAACAGAGCTTAGAGACATGAAGATGTGCTATGATAGAGCTGTGAAAAGACAGGACGAAATGGATAAGAAACTTCAAAAGTTGGAAAGAACAATGAAGCATATTAACGATAGAGTGGAAAAAACAGAAAATGATATGCTTGTCTGGAAAACGGAAAGAAACCAACTGTTGGAGAAAGTGGACGTGTTGGAAAATTTTAGTAGATGAAATAATATTAAAATTGTTGGTCTTAAAGAAGGTATAGAGGGAGACAATCCAATAGAATTTTTTCAAAGATGGATCCCGGAAACTTTGCAAATGAAAGAGGAAAACCGATCAATTGAAATTGAGTGGGCACATAGAGCTCTAAGACCAAAACCACAAGATGACCAATATCCACGATCAATTTTAATAAAATTCTTAAGATTTCAAGACAAAGAAAGGATTCCACAGGCAGCTGCCCAAGCTGCCAAGAATAGAAAAGGGCCATTGATGATAGAAGGGAAGAAATTTTTTTTTCTACCCTGACATAAGTTATGTGCTTTTGAAGAGAATGAGGAAATTTAATCCAGTGCAAGAAGTCCCATGGGATCATGGTTATCAATTTATATTGCATTATTCTGCAACCTTGAAGATTTTTTTGGTTGGCAGAGAAAAAAGATTTTTTGACAATTACCGGAAAGCAGAGGAGTTTGTGCGAGATTCTTTGAATATTCACCAGATACAAGAACAAACCCAGGGGAGTGAGATGGATTGAAGATGAAGATTGGGTCAAGGAATAGACCTGCTGGACTTTTTAAGGCAGATGAATATATAAATGTATTATTAATTATATGAGATAGGGGAAGAAAGGTTAAAATTTGAGGAATATTAGCTGGGAATAGTGACATAAATTTTATATATATATATATATATATATATAAAAAACATTTTTTTTGTTATGTGGAAGCTGGAAGAAATACTGACCGATCGCTACGCTATTCATGTGTGTGCAAGCGTGGCAATAGCCACGACCCGCAAAATGGAGCGGGGTAGTGTTCTGTATCTTTTCATTCACAACATTAGTAGGGGGGTATTTTGTTATTTCTCTTTTTGTATCATATCTATCTTTTATTTCTTTCTTTTTGCCTGGATGATTGGGAGGGAAACACACAGCAACATGGTGAAGTTCAAAGAGATTCCCCAAGGAACTATGAGAGTTGAGAAGCTAAGTAATATTTTAGATTGGAGTAACCTTGTTAAGAATAATGACTAATTTATTGAATTTTTTGAGTTTTAATGTTAGTGGGCTTAATGGACCAGTGAAAAGAAAAAGAATCTTAACACATATTAAGAAAATGAAGGTAGATTTAGCCTTCTTACAGGAAACGCATTTAACAGAAACGGAACATCAGAAATTAAAGGGAGATTGGGTGGGTAGTGTTGTTGCAGCTTCACTTAATTCAAAAGCGAGGGGAGTAGCAATTTTGATCAATAAAACGTTACCAATTAGAATACGAAATGTAATAACCGATTCTGCGGGGAGATATGTGATTATACACTGTCAACTTTTTTGTGAATTATGGACTTCCATGAATATTTATGCACCAAATGAAAATGATGCAAAATTCACACAAGAAGCTTTTTTGAATTTGGCTGATGCACATGAAAAAATATTAATATGAGGAGATTTTAATTTTTGCCTAGACCCAGTCTTAGATAGATCAACTAAGGCTGTCACAAAATCGAGGGTAGTAAAACTAACTTTATCATTGATGAAAGATTTAAATTTGATTGATATATGGAGAAGAATTAATCCTAAAGACAGAGACTATTCATTCTATTCTAATAGACACAAAACTTATTCAAGGATAGATCTTCTCCTATTATCAACGCATATTCAACACAGAGTGAAAAATATGGAATATAAAGCAAGAATATCGTCAGATCATTCTCTTTATTAATGACAATAATAATGACTGATAAGGAAGAAGTGGCTTATAGATGGAGATTTAATTCAACATTATTAAAACATCAAGATTTTTGTGATTTTATGAAAAAGCAGATCCAATTTTTTTTGAATACAAACTCTCATTCAGTGGATGATAAATTTATACTATGAGATGCGATGAAAGCATATTTGAGGGGTCAGATAATAAGTTATACGTCTAAAATTAAGGAAGAATATATGGCAGAACTAGATCAATTGGAAAAAGAGATGACAAAATTAGAAAAAGAATCTCAAAGACATATGACAGAAGAAAAATGAAGGCAACTTGTCAATACGAAGTTACAATATAATACGCTTCAGACATACAGAATGGAAAAAGCAATCATAAGAACTAAGCAAAGGTATTATGAGTTAGGTGAGAGAGCACATAAAATTCTTGCTTGGCAGTTGAAAACATAACAAGCTTCCAAAACAATAAATGCAATTAGAACAAGTGCAAATAAAATTACTTATAAACCTTCAGAAATTAATGAAACCTTCAAAAGTTTCTATTCTGAATTATATCAATCAGAATCAGAAAATGATGTTAATGAGATAGAAAGGTTTTTATCACAAGTAACTCTTCCAAAATTGAATTCGGAAGAACAGAAGGGATTAGATATGCCTTTTACATTAAAAGAGGTTGAAGAAGCTTTAAGATCACTCCAAAGTAATAAATCTCCAGGAGAAGATGGTTTGCCACCTGAATTTTATAAAAAGTTTAAAGATTTATTATTTCCTCCCTTTATGGAATTAATACATCAAGCAGAAAAAATACATAAACTCCCAGAATCTTTTTCAACAGTGATTGTAATAGTATTACCAAAAAAAGACAGAGATCCTTTAAAACCAGCATCATACAGGCCTCTTTCTTTGTTGAACACGGATTATAAAATAATAGCAAAAATTTTATCGAATAGATTATCTAAATATTTACCAAGATTAATACACATGCATCAAACAGGATTTATTAAAAATAGACAATTGGTAGATAATGTAACTAGGCTACTCAGTATAATTCACTTGGCACAAAAAAGGGAGGAGATGAGTATAGTAGTAGCCTTGGATGCAGAAAAAGCATTTGATAGATTGGAATGGGTTTTTTTTATTTAAAGTATTAGAAAAATATGGGTTAGGAACATCTTTTATAAACTGGATTAAAACTTCAAATACTAACCCTAATGCTAAAGTAGTGACAAATACTCAAATTTCAACACCATCCCAGTTAAAAAGGTCAACTAGACAAGGTTGTCCATTATCACCTGCTTTATTTGTACTGGCAATAGAGCCATTAGCAGAACTAATTAGAATTAATCCAGATATTATGGGTTTTAGAGTTAATCAGGAGGAATATAAAATTAATCTTTTTGCTGATGATGTTTTGATTTACTTAACTCCAACCCACAGCATTCGTTACGTAAATTATCTTCTAGATTGGATGAATATGGGAAAGTATCAGTGTATAAAATAAATTGGGATAAAAGTGAAATTTTACCTCTTACTAAAGGAGACTATAGCCAATGTCGATTAGCAATCCAATTTAGATGGCTGGTAAATGGTATAAAGTATTTAGGTATAAGACTTGATAATGATGTAAAGAATTTATATAAATTTAATTATTTACCACTATTGAAAAAATTCAAGAAGATCTTGACAAATGGATGATACCACCAATAACATTAGTGGGTAGAGTCAATGTTGTAAAAATGAATATATTTCCTAGGTTACAGTATTTGTTTCAAACATTATCAATACAATTGCCACAGAAATTTTTTCAAGAGTTAAATAAATGTGTGAGAAAATTTCTTTGGAAAGGTAAGATGTCAAGAATATTATTGGAAAAATTGACATGTAAATTTGAGTTAGGAGGGTTATAACTTCCAAACTTTAAGAACTATTATAAAGCAAATCAACTTAGATCTATTGCATCTTTCTTTGATGATCAAAAACCAGCATGGATTAGAATAGAATTAGATAAGATAGGAGAAAACATACCTGTAGATTTTATATATAAATGGGAATCTAAATGGATACAGGAAAAGAAAGAATCTCCTATATTAAAACACTTGATTGATCTATGGAATAAGATAAATGTTGATAATGAGATAAAGAAATCTTTAGTAGCAAGGAGACCTTTGTTCCAAAACAGACTTATTCCTTTTACAATGGATAATCAACTTTTATATAATTGGTACCAAAAAGGGATTAGGTCTATAGGGGACTGTTATGAACGAGGTATAATGATGTCATTTGAACAACTAAAGAATAAATATAAAATATCAAATAACACTTTCTTTTGTTACCTTCAATTAAGGGCTTACTTAAAAGGCAAACTGGGTCAAACAATGTTTTTGCCAAAACCCAATGAAATTGAAATTTTAATTCAAAAAGGAAAATTTTAAAAAATTATTTCTTGTATGTATAATTTGATTCAAAAACAGACAATTAAACAAGGAATCCACAAGTCAAAACAAAAATAGGAAACGGATCTGAATATTAATATTGATGAAACAAATTGGTCAAGACTGTGTCTTGACAGTAT
This sequence comes from Mobula birostris, assembly GCF_030028105.1. NCBI lineage: Eukaryota > Metazoa > Chordata > Chondrichthyes > Myliobatiformes > Myliobatidae > Mobula > Mobula birostris. The sequence continues at coordinate 158,267,260 of NC_092370.1, forward strand.
GACAAATACAATAAACGTTTGACTTAGATTAGTACAATGTAATTTTTTTACACCAATTATATATTACACCACAAAAAATAAATATATTAAATTCAAATTTATCTGATCAATGCGTTCGGTGTAATCAAGAAATTGGTACTCTCTTACATTCTACTTGGTCTTGTTGTAAAATTCAACCTTTTTGGATAAATTTAAGAGTCTTATTGGAACAAATTACTGGAACTCAACTTCCACATAACCCTGTATTATTTCTATTAGGTGATATTGAAGGGATAAAACCAAAACTTAAATTGAATAAATATCAGAAAGGATTCATAAAAATTGCATTGGCAGTAGCTAAGAAGGCTATAGCAGTAACTTGGAAATCTGATTCGTATTTAAGTATGAATCGTTGGAACAATGAAATGGCTAGTTCTATTCAACTGGAAAAAATTACTTATAATTTAAGAGATAAGTATGAAACATTTTTGAATATTTGGCGCCCTTATTTACAAAAGATAGGATGGCATATTTAGTTGCTCCGATGATAAAGATCTTGGTCCCTTGGGGAAAGTAATAAATAAATATATTAAATTTATTTTGAATCTCATGGAGCATGTGGAAACCTTCCAATATCCAGGCAGTTCTTTTTTTTCTTCTTTCTTTCTTTTTTTTTTCAGGTAGGAGTATATATCGGGGGGGGGGAGGAGGGTTAAAGGGAGGGGGGGAGGATAGACATTATCTTTTCATGTATTCACTTTGAAAACTCAATAAAAATTATATTAAAAAAAAACTTAACGAACATGACACAATATATCTTTCCAAGTACTGGAGTGAGCCAAACACAGATTGAAAGTGAACAACAGGAGTTCTGCAGATGCTGGAAATTCAAGCAACACACATCAAAGTTGCTGGTGAACGCAGCAGGCCAGGCAGCATCTGTAGGAAGAGGTGCAGTCGACGTTTCAGGTCCTGACGAAGGGTCTCGGCCTGAAACGTCGACTGCACCTCTTCCTACAGATGCTGCTTGGCCTGCTGCGTTCAACAGATTGAAAGTGAGTTGATTATTAAAAATTTACCTCCAAACGCGATATAGCTTGTGGCCCAAAATTCTCGTCCTCAGCTGCAGCATTTTCCTCAACTCGTGTCTGCATTGCCATTTTGGAACTGAAATTTTAAAAAAGTTTGCAATGAGATTCTGCAAGAATTTCATTATTAAAATTAGACTGATGTGGAAGAGGACTGTGCATTTTAAAGAATCATAGATACTGTTAATAAAAGATAAACTGAGTACCATCATCTTTTAAAGGTGTTGGATATTCAGCTATTTCATCCAGTTGCTCTTCAGACAAATCCAAGATTAAAGGAAAAGAGGTTGGAGTTTGAGAAGCTGGTGAAGAGGATGAAGACATGAGAAAACAAGGTAAAGATGAAAGGAGATACAAATATCAGCCTGAAGAATAGGCCTTGAAAAAGGTACACAGGTTGACAGACAAGGACCAGAAATAGAAATAGAATAGAAAAAAAAGAGAATATTATGGTGATCTGTGGTCCTAGGATCATCCATAAGCTCACTTTATGTTTGGGCAAATTCAGCAAGTACAAGGTCCACTTTTCCAATGTCTGCAGTCAACAACAGGCACTCCCCCTCATGGAATCTATATACTACTAAAACTCTCATGCTCTGTCTGTTTGTGACCTTCAATTAGCACAAACAGTGCATTAAAGCGGCACTTTTTTTTGGCTAAGTCTAATTAAAATGCGCTAACCTACAGAATGCAGGCAAAGTTCGGAGTTATATATTTGTATAAAATTGCTCATTCGCCAAAAATCAACAGGCTGCCTTTCACCTGAGACCCAATCGGCCATCATGGAAATCGGGACGCCACAGCCTGACGCATGCGCACAGCCAGCCTCAGTAGCTTTGGTGTTACTGCTTCCTATCTTCTATCAAACATTAGGGTAAAAATATATGGACAGCCTAATTATGCCGCGTGGAAAGAGAAGAGGGGCATTATGGTCAAGAGATGACGCCAAACGTCGTCGGGAAGCGGCAAGGAGAGGGAGAGAACAACAATCAGATGAGGCCAGGGCCGCATGACTCCAGGATCAAAGAGTCAGGACAAAAAAGATGAGAGAAGACGAGACAGAGGAGGAGAAGCATGCACGTCTCCAAAATGACAATAGGCACAGACGGAGGAGAGAACAAGAATCCGATCAGGTCAGGGCTGCACGACTCTAGGATCAGAGAGAAAGAACAAATGGTAGAAGAGATGAAGAGACAAAGGATGAAAGGGCTGCATGTCTCCAGAATGACAAAAACGGGCAGTGGAGGAGGAGAGAGGAAAAAAGGAAAGATCAACTTGAGAATATGCGGCACAGAGTAACTATTGTGAGAGTTGCTGAAGACGACAATGGTTGCTTTCGACGATAATACCTCGACAGAGAAAGAGCAAGGCAAAATGCATGACTCAGAAGCCGTCACATTTCTGCTGATGTTGGTTCGATGACCAGCGTATGCCTTCTCTGTCATGCCTTCCTATTCACTGGTGAAACTGCACATTTCTGCTGTATGAAGGGACAGGTCAGGATAGGCAATTTGCAGCCTCTACCTAATGAACTCCTCAATTTGTACAGCAATGATGAACCTATCGCAAACGAGTTCAGGAAGAGCATCAGAGAATACAATTGCCTCTTCCAAATGATATCCTTTGGTGCCAAAGAAGTCATTCCAACTTAGGAATCGATGGAATCCTTCTGTGATTATTCAAGGCCAAATTCATCATTACATCGGACATTTAATTCCACACCCGACCCAGCAAGCCGGATCCCTTCAAATTTACTTCATGGATACTCAACGTTTATTCATATTTGTCTTGTTATGCGTCTTTCTTCTTTAATAAGCTGAGTTTTTCTTCTTTAATTTCCAAATCAAAGAGATAGCAATAGCATTCAGGAAAATTTAATGTTCATTCTGGTCACATCAGACTGCACTACCCTTCTCTCAAAGGGTGCCCCAACGGGTCATACAATCTAACCTTGTAGATGACGAAGCAGCAGAAGCTCAGATCTTCACATTTTCCAAAGACCAAAGAAGGTAGCACCATATTTAAATTAAACAAACGCTGGGCTCAGGCATTAAAATGAGCACAAATGTGTATAATCTTTTACTTAGTATGAAGAACACCAGAATCAGAAGTAGGTCATTCAGCCCCTTGTGCACACTCTACCATTCTATGTTAAGGCACACCTTTTACATCAGCCCACTTTCCTGAACTGACTTCATATCTCAGGATTCTCCCAATACTCAAAAATCTCCCTGGTTCCGGCACAGAGCTCTGTATCATCTATATCATTGTAAAATGTTTCAATTTTTGGAAAACCAAAGCAGGCAATTGTTGGCCAGAGTAACAAGGGTGGCATGATTGAACCTGGTCAGGTGTCAGGTTTCTCAGTGGGAGAGCATTTTGGAGATAGTGATCACAATTCTATCTCCTTTACCATAGCACTGGAGAGGCATATGAGCAGACAAGTTAGGGATACGTTTAATTGGAGTAAGGGGAGGTATGAGACTATCAGACAGAAACTTGAAAGCAGAAATTGGGAACAGATGTTCTCAGAGAAACGTAAAGAAATATGGCAAATGTTCAGGGGATATTTGCGTGGGGTTCTGCAGAAGTACATTCTAATCAGACAGGAAAAGGATGGTAGGGTACAGGAACCGTGGTGTACTAAGTCTGTTGTAAATCTAGTCAAAAAGAAGAGCTTACAAAAAGTTAAAAAAAACTAGGTAATGACAGAAATCTAGGTTATAAGGCTAGCAGGAAGGAGTTTAAGAATGAAATTGGAAGACACAGAAGGGGCCTTGGCAGGCAGGATTAAGAAAAACCCCAAGGTATTCTACAAGTATGTGAAGAGCAAGAGGATAAGACGTCAGAGAATAGGACCAATTAAGTGTGACAGTGGAAAATTGTGTATGGAACCAGAGGAGATAGCAGAGGTACTTAATGAATACTTTGCTTCAGTATTCACTACGAAAAAGGATCTTGGCAATTGTATGGATGACTCGCAGTGGTTTGAAAAGCTTGAGCATGTAGATATTAAGGAAGAGGATATGCTGGAGCTTTTGGAAAGCATCAAGTTAGACAAGTCACCGGGACCGGACGGGATGTACCCCAGGCTACTGTGGGAAGTGAGGGAGGAGATTGCTGAGCCTCTGGCAATGACCTTAGCATCGTCAATGAGGATGGGAGAGGTTCTGGAGGATTGGAGGGTTGCGGATGTTGTTCCCTTATTCAAGAAGGGGAGTAGAGATAGCCCAGGAAATTATAGGCCCGTGAGTCTTACTTCAGTGGTTGGTAAGCTGATGGAGAAGATCCTGAGAGGCAGGATTTATGAACATTTGGAGAGGTATAACATGATTAGGAATAGTCAACATGGCTTTGTGCCTTATGAGCCTAACTGAACTTTTTGAGGATGTGACTAAACACATCGATAAAAGTAGAGCCGTAGATGTAGTGTATATGGATTTCAGCAAGGCATTTGATAAGGTACCCCATGCCAGGTTTATTGAGAAAGTAAGGAGGCATGGGATCCAAGGGGTCCTTGCTTTGTGGATCCAGAACTGGCTTGCCCACGGAAGGCAAAGAGTGGTTGTAGATGGGTCATATTCAGTATGGAGGTCGGTCACCAGTGGTGAGCCTCAGGGATCTGTTCTGGGACCCCTACTCTTTGTGATTTTTATAAATGACCTGGTTGACGAAGTGGAACGATGGGTTAGTAAATTTGCTGATGACACAAAGGTTGGGGGTGTTGTGGATTGTGTGGAGGGCTGTCAGAGATTACAGCGGGACATCGATAGGATGCAAAACTGGGCTGAAAAGTGGCAGATGGAGTTCAACCCAGTTAAGTGTGAGGTGGTTCATTTTGGTAGGTCAAATATGACTGTAGGATATAGCATTAATGGTAAGACTCTGGGCAGTGTGGAGGAACAGAGGGATCCTGGAGTCCGAGTCCATAGGACACTCAAAGCTGCTATGCAGGTTGACTCTGTGGTTAAGGCGGCATATGGTGCATTGGCCTTCATTAACCATGGGACTGAGTTTAAGAGCAGAGAGATAATGTTGCAGCTATACAAGACCCTGGTCAGACCCCACTTGGAGTACTGTGCTCAATTCTGGTCGCCTCACCTCAGGAAGGATGTGGAAGCCATAGAAAGGGTGCAGAGGAGATTTACAAGGATGTTGCCTGGATTGGGGAGCATGCCTTATAAGAATAGGTTGGGTGAACTCGGCCTTTTCTCCCTGGAGCGACAGAGGATGAGAGGTGACCTGACAGGGGTGTACAAGATAATGAGAGGCATTGATCATGTGGATAGACAGAGGCTTTTTCCCCAGGGCTGAAATGGCTAGCACGAGAGGGCATAGTTTTAAGGTGCTTGGAAGTAAGTACAGAGGAGATGTCAGGGCTAAGTGTTTTACGCAGAGTGTGGCGAGTGCATGGAATGGGCTGCTGGCGGCGGAAACGATCGGATCTTTTAAGAGACTCCTGGATAGGTACATGGAGCTTAGAAAAATAGAGGGCTATGGGTAGCCCTAGGTAGTTCTAAGGTAAGGACATGTTCAGCACAGCTTTGTGGGCCGAAGGGCCTGTATTGTGCTGCAGGTTCTCTATGTTTCTACGTCAAGAAAATTTCTTTCACTTCAGTTCTGAACAGCTGATACAACATCTTGAGAATTTGACTCTGGTTCTAGATACCCTAGCTGGAGAACAACACCCCAGTATCTGCCCTGTTGTGTTACTTAATCTCATACTTTTCAATGAGATCACCTAACTCAAAAGAAATCCCAGGGGACTGTCACCTGGCCAACCAGTTGCTGATTCGAAAACTTGCTTTAACATGCCAGACCCTCGTACCTGTAACTCCCTTTAAATCCACTTGGTTGCTTGCCATGTTCACGTGACACTCACCATTTCCATTTTCTCTGTTTCCCTGGAAAGTTATACCACTGTGCAATAACTATAAATGAACTGAAGGTGTATATGAAAATTAATTGAATAACATCCAATAGTCCAGAAAATGTCAATGCAGCAGGCTTAAATATGCTAAATTACCAGAATTTTACCCTATTATATTTATTTTCCTCATTCAAATTGATGTACAATGTCAACAGCTGGGACTTCAACACCCAACACTCAGGCACCACATTAATATTACAAACTACCAAGGAGAAAATGACCCTTTCAGTAAGAGACAGGACCGCCATCAACATGGCACAGCAACGTCAAAGTCCATCCCAAGACAGTTCATGGTCAGCAGTAAAACTCAACTTTACGCTGGGTAGGAACATCTGAGTCGATCGCTCACAGTCCTTAAATCCACGAGCTCAGCACTGAATTTTAAAATAAGGCTTCTTTATTTGGGACCTGGCTCTCACTTGCAAGGACAGAATTTATTATGCACCCCCAATTGTTCTCAAGGTGCTGGTAAGATGATACAAAAACCTGAGAACATAAACCACAAGGCCAAAGGGCACTTCTATACCACTCGAATGGACTTTTCATATACCAAAGATCTTGAATCTCGTCTCCCTTTGGATTTCAATTGTCAACCTCCACTGCACCAGAGATGTACCATATGTATCTGTGTTACAAACTGGTGTGTGAACATTTCAGTAATGATGATCCACTGTTCACCTCTGGTCATTTTTAAACGGTGAAATGCAGGCACTTCTATTTACTCTGGGAGTTCAACGCCATTGTGATTGCAGCTGTAAACACCCCTCCCTATGCTACTGTTGAGGAAGCACTGAGAGCACTGCATGGCACCATCGGAGACCTGCAAGCCCCACACCCTGATGATTTCTTTATTGTTGCTGGCAACTTCAACAATGATAACTTGAAAACCGTTCTGCCGAAATTCTTTCAGCATGTTGACTTTGCTACCAGAGGTGAGAACATGTTAGACCTGGTTTATACCAATATCACTGGTGCAAACATGTCTGCTCACCAGCCCTACGTGGGACACTCTAACCACTTACCAGTTATGCTAAGTCCTGTGTACAGATCACTGATCAAGAAAGTCAAACCAGTTCAAAGAGAGATAAAAACATGGCTAGAAGGAGAACCTCAGCACTGTGGGACTGTTTTGAAAACATGAATTGGAACATATTCAGGGAGGTGGCTACCTACGACCATCATATTAACATCAATGAATATGCAAAATCTGTGACTGGCTATACAGTCGGCCCTCCTTATCCGTGTTCCGCATGCGCGGATTCAACCAACCACGGATCGGGAAAACCCAGAAGTTGAGCATTGTTCGCTACTTGTGTTGTGAGCGAGAGGAAGGAGCTTAAGGCTAGTAAGGGATGGCTGGCTAGCTAGCTATGTAAAGCGCTACAGCCTCAAGAACTTAAAGATCATGGGAGGCAGCATCAGCATTCCCAGAAGAGCTATGATAGTTGCGTCTGTACTGAACATGTACAGACCTTTCTTTTGTCATTATTCCCTAAACAATACAGTATAACAACTGTTTACATAGCATTTACATTGTATTAAGTATTAAGTAATCTAGAGATTATTTAAAGTATATGGGAGGATGTGCGTAGGTTATATGCAAATACTACACAATTTTATATAAGGGACTTGAGCACCCGCATTTTTTTGGTATCCGCGGGGGGGGGGTCCTGGAACCAATCCCCTGCGGATAAGGAGGGCCGACCGTATAGAGAAGTACATTGAGGACGTCATCACACAATTCAGGCGTGATCACTGCTGAGAGATCAGGATGCTGCCTTCAGATCAGGGAGAGGATGGCTCCCAAGTCAGCAAAAGCTGAACTTTCCCAGCAGGAAAGCAAAATGTGATTATTCATAGAATAGAATAGACAGCCATTTGTGACACCAGGAACACGAGGTGCATGTGGAAGGGCATCAGAGCATAACAGACTACAGGTCCACCTTGTGTACCAACGACAGTGACACCTCTCCTACTGATAGGCTCAACATCTTTTGCACATGGTTTGATGCAAGGAACGATGTGCTGGGAAGGAAGACCCCCCCCCCCCCCGCCACCTCCCCCTAGGAACACTGGCTGGCTGCAGCTGATGTGAGAAAAATCCCAGTCAGCATCAACCCACTTAAAGCTGTAGGGCTGTGATAACTTACCTGGTTGGGTACTGAGGTACTGTGCAGCCCAGCTAACAGAGGATCTAACAAACATTTTCAACATCTCTCTGCAACAGTCCACTATTAAGGTAACCACCATTAAACGGTGCCCAAAAAGGTTGCGATCAGTGCCACTACGTCCAGTGGCACTGATCGCAACAATAATGAAGTGCTTTGAGAGGCTGGTTATGGATTGCATTAATTCCTATCTTCCTCCTACAATAGACACTTTCCAGTTTGCTTATTGCTCAAGTCAGTCCACTGATGATGTCAAAGCCTCTTCACTCCACTATGTCCCGTCCCAAATGGAAAATGATGCCTCATATGTCAGGATGCTGTTTATCAATTTCAGCTCAGCATTTAATACAATCATCCCTCAGAAACTGGTGGGTAAACTGTCCATGTTGGGTCTCAACACATCTTTCTGTAACTGGATCTTGGACTTCTTGACAGAAAGACCACAAACAGTTTGTGTTGGCTGCAACATCTCCAGCTCCAATGCACTGAGTACTGGTGCCCCCATAGGGCTGTATGCTCAGCCCACTGCTGACATATGACTGTACTGATAGATCTAGCTCAAATCAAATCATCAAGTTCGCCGATGACACAACCAAGGGGGGCCTCATCAACAACAATGAGATGACTTACTGAAAGGTGATAGAACAGCTGATGAAATGGTCCAAAGACACCTTGAGTCTCAAAGTGGACAAGACCAAAGAGATGACTGTGTATCTCAGGAAGGTGCAGGCTGACTACTCCTCACTACACATTAACAGCTCCTCCAGGGAGAGAGTTAGGGGCACCAAGTCATAACGGATGATTTTTTACCCTCAATACCGCCTCTTTAGCCAAGAAAGCACAGCAGCACCTCCACACCCCCCACAACCAAATTAATAAATTTTTACATCCTAACCAGCTGCATTACTGTCTGGTACAGGAAGTACAAGGCATGTAATCACAAATCCCTACAAAGGATTTTGAGGACTGCTGAGAGGATCATTGGGCTCTCTTTTCTACCCATCTGAGATATTTATCAGGAATGCTGCTTTTGCAGGGCCCTTAGCATTGTCTCCCATCCATCCAACAATCTCTTTGAGCCCCTATCATTAGGCAAGAGGTACAGTAGCATTAGGACGAGGGCTGTTAGGACAGGAAACAGCTTCTGCCCCCAGGCAGTGAGACAACTGAACTCCCTGCCACACCCAGGTTTCATCACATATGGAGCACCAATAGCATATTTTTAAAATTGTTATAAATACACCCTATTGTTAACTTATTTGTGGTAATATTACCACACATGTGTGTGTGGGTTATATGTATTAGTGTTGTGCACCTTGGTGTGAAGGAATGCTCCTTTGTTTAGCAGTATACAATGATAACAAACTTGAACTTTCCCTGTAACTGTAGCACTATATTCTGCATTCTTTTCTTTTTACTACCTCATGATCTTCCTGGATGGCACACAGAACTAAAAAGCCCTTCATTGTTTCTCAGTATGTGACAATAACAAACCAATATCAAGTTTCCCCCCCACAGACTGGCCTTCAGGATTCACACAGCAGTGGTGCTACCAAGTCACCCTTGGTGATGGATGTTTTGGTGCCTCTTAGTTCAAAGTAAATTTTATTATCAAAGTACATGCACATCACCAGAGAAAACCGAGATTTATTTAGCATGGTTCCACATGTAGTGGCACCTATTCATTATCTGAAAAAGAACAATGGGTTTGCTTGCCCCCATCTGAATTTGAAATCATGTTGTGGGCCACTCACATCAAAACACCTGATGGTAAGGAGTAAGAGTGTGATAGATCAGCTGGTTAACCGGTGTCCTAAAAAATAACCTTAAACTCAAACGTCAGTAAGACCAAGTAATTGATTGTGGACTTCAGAAAAAGAAAGTCGGGAGAACACACACCACTCCACATCAAGGGATTAGCAGTAGAAATGGTGAGCAGCTTAAACTTCTAGGTATCAACAGCTCAGAAGATCAATCCCGTGCCCAATATATTGATTAGGAGTTTGAGGAGGTTCAGTATGGCACCAAAGATTCTTAGGAAATTTCTGCAGAAATACTGTGGAGAGCATTTTTGACAGGTTGCATCATCACCTGGTACAGGACTGAAAGACTGCAGAGGGTTGTAGTCTCATGAAGCTCCATCATGGGCACAACCTTGCCCACCATTATTACTAACTTCTCACTATCACAGGGGAGGATACACATTTAATGTTTTAAGTTTTAAGAAAAACTTCTTCTCTGCTATCAAATTTCTGAACAGTACCTTGATGCTGCCTGTCCTACCGAGTTCCTCCAGTATTTTGTGTTCATACCTTGTTCCTCTTTTTGCACTATTTAGTTTTCATTGTATCTCATAGTATTTTTATGCATTGCACTGTACTGCTGCCACAAAATAACTCATTTCACGAAACGTCGGTGATAATAAACCTGGCTCTGTTCATTGTAACCGCTCGCTGAACTAAACAACCACCACGGTGGATGAGTTAAGTTAGCAGGAGCGGACGATATTTAGGTCTTCCAGATTTGACCGGAGTGAGGGGAACGGAACCTCATTTATCAGACCAGAAAAGGACAGCCCCCCCCACCCCCAACCCGTACACTTCACAAGCCCCGGGTTCGACTTGACCCACTCCAAGCCGCGTCTCAGCCCGTTGAAAGCTGCCAACGTTACCTCAAAATAACTGGTCCAACGAAACCTCAGGCCCGCGCCGCCACCGTTTGTTTACCCCGCAGTCACTGGGCTTCTTCTTCTCCCGCTACTCTTACGCCTTAGCCACCCGCTGTCCCCGCCTGTCTCCCGTCGCTGTTATTCGTTAACCACTACCCCAGCCCTCAAGTCCCTCCTCCTCCTCTTCCTTCTCCTTCTCCTTCTCCTCTGGCAGCTTCGCGCCAACACTCTCGGGTCGTCCTTTCCAAAAACCGCGCCACTTAGCCGATACGTGATGACGTGTGCGCAGGCTGGAGAGCAGGCGTGCGCGCTCCCTGCCGACAAAGACTGACTGAATGACGGCAGTGGGGCTTTGGCACGTTTATTTGCTCAGCCTTTTGATGAAGGAAGGGTGATGATTTCCCCATGGAAATAATAAGGGAATGAGGTTTATGATTTTAACAGTGCCAGCTGAGTTGGTGCCTCTAGGGTAGTACTGCAGTGATGAAGATGCTGAACTCACTTTGCTGCCTCAGGTGGGCGCAAAAGATCCCGGGGAAACACACGCAAAATGCTGGAAGAACTACGCAGGACAGGCAGCATCTGTGGAAATGAACAAACGGTCGACGTTTCGGTCCGAGAACTTCATCAGGGAGACACATGAAACTGCAGATGATAGAGTAACGCAAAATGCTGGAGGAAAACCGTGGGTCGAGCAGCATTTATAGAGGAAAGGAGCCCCACGGGCGCTGCTCCACCTACTCATTTCTCCAAGATTGTTGTTGTCAAAGATCCCAAGATACTGCCTTAAAGAGAAACAGGAATGTTATTTATTCGAGGTGGGGTGGTCACTGTTTATTCCTTACATATTAATGGAGCAGGGTGCTCCACTATTAATTTAAAAAATGATTTGGAATACCCAACAATTCAGGCAGCACCTGTGGACAGAAGCAGGGCTAGGCTGGGCTGCAGCCCAGGGGCCCAAAATAGGTAGCTGCTATCATGGCAGACAAAAAAAAATATGAGAGTGGAGCACAGAAACAAGAAAAACAGGACTGTGACAAAGAAGCATTAAAAAAGACATTGAAATTGACAGAATTTTTTAAACCTGTTCTCGATGATGCAGCAGTACCATCGCTCTTGTCACAGTCTGAGACCGGTGGACAAATGGAGACTTGTTCAACAGCTAGCGCTAGCACCATCGTTAGCACTGTTACCACCGACCTTGCCACAGTCAGCAGCTAACGTTGAAGAGGCAGAGAGCATGACTTTGGGATTCCCAACCACAGAGGTCTCTGAACAACCAAGTGGGGTCGCCATTAATGTTAATGTTAGCGCTACTGAGGACCCTTACAGCACTGATCCTGCTCGCTGGGGAAAGGAAATGTTAGATGATCTAGTCCGAGTGTACTGGGCTCAGAAAGGGCCAGAGTCCTGCCAGAATAAGGATGTGGATATCAAAGCTACGGAACAAGTATACAAACAGCAGAGATGTCTTTTCTCCAAATTTCACTTTAAACGCAAGCTCGTAAACGGTGAGTACATATCAAGGCAATGGCTCTTATATTCCCCTTCCACCAGCTGTGTGTTTTGTTTTGCATGCCGCATCTTCAGTGATGGTAACTGTCAGTCTATCTTCGAAACTGGCTTTACTGACTGGAAACATGCTGCTGAGCGCATAGGAGAGCATGAAAATAGCGAACACCACAGGAAAACGACACTGACCTACGTTACACTAGCGTCTGACAGCGGAAGAATAGATACAGAACTGCAAAAATAGTTTGAGTCAGAGTGTGTCTTCTGGACTGACGTATTGAGAAGAGTGGTGGCGGTTGTGAAGTTTTTGGTCGAGAGGGGACTAGCTATCCGAGGCTCCAGTGATATATTTGGCAGTCCTGATAACGGCAACTACATGGGCATTCTAGAGGTAATAAGTGAGTTTGACCCGTTTTTGAATGCGCACGTACAGAAATTTGGAAATGCAGGATCAGGCACCCCTTCATATCTTTCACCTAAAACATGTGAGGAGTTTATTGAGCTCATGAGCCATCGAATTCTGTCAGAGATTGTCAGTGAAGTCAAAATGGCCAAATACTTTTCTATTAGCATCGATTCAAACACAGATGTTGCACACGGCGATCAGCTCAGATTCATTTTACATTATGTGTCAACTGATGGAAACATTCAGGAGCAATTCTCACGATTTCTACCCATTGAGAGCCACACAGGGGAAGCTTTGTATTAGTCTGTGCTCAAAGTTTTAAGAGAGATGAATGTTGACATAAGCAACTGCAGGGGGCAGTGCTATGACAATGCTGCAAATATGTCCGGTGCATACAAAGGCTCACAATCCCGCATCAAGGAAATCAATCCATAGGTTAGTATGTGCTAGATCTCATTTTACAAAAAGATTATTGGAGTATTGTCAAGTTTCCTAGTTTGCATAGTACCATCTCTCTTGGCCTTTTTGTCTCTCATTTCCATTTTACTTTCTCAGAACACACGATTGAGAAAAATACCTAGTTAAAAATGCTTTGGCATTGTTTGAGAAATAAGGCCTATGGTATGTGCAGCAATAGCTAAATAATTATTTAAGATTGGGTACATCATACTTCATCTCCCTCATAACTTTACTAAGCCAGCTAAGCCTAGGTCAATTTTTGAGTGCTTTAGATGCTGTCCTTCAATCTAAGAATCTGCATTACTTTTTGTCCTCCCTCTTAAGGCCTGTAAGCTTATAGCCTACGTATTGTACTAAACCAGTCTCTTGGTTCACAGCTTTGATATTTAGACCAGTACGACCTTTGCTCTTGTTCTTGCCTTTTTTTTGCTTGGTACAGCAGCATTTTACGGTGTCGGCAGGGGCCCATTAGGGCCCCCGGCCCCACTAAATCCGGCCCTGGATAGAAGACAGTGCTAACTGATGACAGTAAGCAGGTGAATGACTCCGATCAAAGTAGTTTATTGCACCATTACTGTTGCTGAGTTCATCTATTGATCATCATTGGATAGAACATGCTCCAGAGAAACGTATAAGTTGTGACTATACTAACAAGTCTTTCTTTCTTTGTGGCATTTAGCCTGAAGGACCTGAGTCCTGAAGAAGGGTGTTGGCCTGAATGTTGTTTATTTATTTCCATAGATGCTGCCTGACCTGCTGAGTTCTTCCAGCATTTTGTGTGTATTGCTTTGGCATTGCAGCATCTGCAGAATTTTTCATGCCTGTAATTTATCCATCTAAAATTGGGTATGGTGACTTGGAGCTGTATGCACCTAGTAAACTGGGTGAATTCTGATTCTCTAAGATTAAAATTGATGGTTCACTTTTAAAATTATGTAGTGTTAGGGTTGAAAAGTGGAGTGTTTGCACATATGAAAAAAAACTTTAAGCTACCACTATGAAACACTCACAAAGAAAATAAAAAGGGAACTCAGGCAAAATATCTTGACCTAGACTAGAGAATGTTGAGGATATTCAACTTGTTATCAATGGAAGTAAAGCAAAAGAAATAAAATATTTAGAATTAAATAGAATCTGGACAAGATTCTGTAATTCTAAGCATTTTATTTCTATGAGGGAGAAAAGATTTGAGACTTGACTTAAAGAGCTGATTTTGCAAGGTTACATAGAGCAGTACACACAGGAACAGGCCCTTTGATCCATCATGTTTGTACCAACCAGATTGACAAGTTAAACTGTACATCTGCCTACACATGGTCTATATTCCTTAATTACCTGCTTGTTCACATGCCTAAGTGTCTCAGTCTTCTGAGACTGAGTGTTCCAGGCACTCAGCACTTCTCTTTTAAATATTAGTAACTCTCTTTTAAACTTTTTGCCTCTCACCTTAAAGCTATGTCCTCTAGTATTTGACATTTTTATCCTGGGAAAAAGACCATTCACCCTGTCGATGCTTCTTATAATTAAATATACAGTATATATTAATTTTATATACAAGATGGTTCAAAGGAAAATAGGCTGTTTGGGCTAATGTCCCTCTTCTATCTATACATTGTATCATTCAATGTAGTGTACAATCAGGTCAATAAATTAAAAGAAACAAGATAAAAATAAACATTCACAAATATTTGGTTAAACTTTTATTCAAACATTCTATCCAGTTTTGAACACATTTTAGGTATTGAAGAGTATGGAGAGGGTAGAAATTATTAACTGAAATGGAACCAAAGATTTTGATTATTGATGCAAGACAATAAAAAGCTGATTTTTAAATAAGTTAGATCCAAGAATCAATTAAATAGCTCTGATTGTGATATTTTGAAGTAAATGGGCACAAATTTCATCATGGTCCGACACATGTCTTGTGGTGGTGGAAAAGCAGGAGATGAATCTCAGGGTACAGGATAACTCCATCTCTAATCTGTAGCCACAATATTCATTTGGCTGGTCCAGTTGACTTTCCAGGATTTTGATGGTGGGTGAACATAGCAAGTGCTAGTGTAGATGAATATTGTCGTTGTCAGTAATGCAGTTGCCTGGACAACTCTCAGGCCCTGATTTCATGAAGAGTAGAGGAGCCAGGCAAATCTGATGGCTGATTCCTGGTCCTATTTGTTTTCATATTTTTATGTGGCTTTAATAAGATTTGCAAAACTGTACTAGACCAGCTTGCCTTGAGGCAGTTACTTATCATATGCAAGTCTTTGTTACTTACAGCTGTGATGTTTTTGTGGAATACCTTGTATAGTCATTGCTATTGGGTATTTCTTGATTTTATGTGGTTTGGAATTGAATTCCCATTGAATATCAAGGTAGGTTGTTGAAGATCACCCAAGATCAGCCTCAACTTTGATGTATGATGGAAAAGGCTCAAATCAACCACAAACATCATGCTTTATATAAACTACAATCTCAAGTGATTAAATACTTCCCCCAGATGCACCTTGTCCAGTTTAACCAGGACTCTTTGATATCATCCTTCCTGCTGGCAATGGCTTTTTGTTCCTCATCTTCTCCTTCCCTCTTTTCTTAAGTAAAGATATGTTATATTGGTGATGATCCAATCTAATCTACTGCAATCTTTACAAAAAATCTGGGAATATTTTTAGAGATTGCAACCAATGAATAACTGCTGATTTTTGTTCTTCCTTTGCTTTCACACTATCTTTTGTCAATTTTTGATATGCATATTGTATTTACCACCTTTAATGCTTGTTTGTCATGATATTTCCCTACCCCCTATTATTTAATCTTTCCTGGGGAAAAATGCTAATAGGACTCTAGAGGCAATAGGCAGTTATGTAATGATTAACTGGGAATGCTGGCAAAATAAACTGTTGTTTCAGCAGCAATGCAATTAGCTGAAACTTAGCCAGATTCTGAGTTACTGACCTGAAAGAACTTAGTAGACAAATCCTGGTTGAGAAGTTACAACAAAAGTTACATGTACTTATGACTTTGTATACAACTGACTGGTTTAAAACAATCAGATTCTACTTCCTGCTTTCCACAATGGATGCAGTTTTTATTTTGTCTGTATTTTTACATGGTGGAGCCCTTTCAGATATTAACATTGTGGCTTATTGATATTACTTGTTTTGCATCTATTAATATAGAAACAAAGGGATATTTACAATAAAATACAGATAGAGCACACCTAATTGAGGTTGAATCCTGATGTCTTGTGCTTAGTATGGAGTTTACTTGCTTTCTGTTTGACCACATTAAACACCATTTTAATGTTTTTTAAAAAATACTTCCAACTGTAAGGAAGTGACATTACAGCTGTGGTTTATCTTCAATTATTTCACAGATAAGATATGCTCTGGCAGGTCCCTGTGACTGTAAATCTGTGCTGAGTCTCGACCATTTGGAATGGGAGTAACCTCCCAGAGGTTCCCAACCTGGGGTCTATGGACCCCTTGCTGTGTGGTATTGGTTCATGGCATTAAAAACATTGGGAAACCCTACTCTAGCCTGTTGTAATACATTATCTGCCATAGTTTATGGATGACAATGTGAATAAACATTAATGATTACAGTAGATCATGATCTCCCTGTATTGCTGAAACCAGGCAAAGCTCACAGTGGATATCAGCTATTTTTTGGTAACATCAATATATGGATGGAATAAAACAATTAAAAGTCGAGGTACATTGGGAAAGATATCTACAAAATTTTCAGAGTGAATTAAAAATAATTACAACAAAAAACACTGCTTATTCCAAACAGTGTGGCAAAACCTCAGGATTATGTGCTTAGCCCACTGCTCTACTCTCTCTACACCCATGACTGTGTGGCTAGGCATAGCTCAAATACTATCTATAAATTTGCTGATGATACAACCATTGTTAGCAGAATCTCAGATGGTGACGTGACAGCGGGTTGAGTGGTGTCACAGCAACAACCTTGCATTCAAAGATCTGATTGTGGAGTTTACAAAGGGTGAGATGAGGGAAGACACACAAGTCCTCAGGAGGGATCAGAAGTGGAGAAAGTGTGAAATTTCAAGTTCCTGGGTGTCAATATCTCTGAAGATCTAACCTGGTCCCAACATATCAATGCAGCTCTCAAAAAGGCAAGACAGCAGCTATATTTCATTAAGAGTTTGAAGATATTTGGTTTATCACATAAGACACTCACAAACATCTACAGATGTACCAGCGTGAGCATTTTGACTGACTGCATCACCATCTGGTATGGGGGGGGGGGGGGAGAGGGGGAGGGAGGGAAGGCGCTACTGCACAAAATTGAAGTAACCTGCATAGTGTGGTTAAGTTATTCAGCTCCATCATGGGTACATGCCCTCATAGTATCCAAGACATCTTCAAAGAGTGGTACTTCAGAAAGGTGGTGTTCATCATTAAGGACCCCCCCCAAAACTCATTCTTTATTATTTCTCATTGTTACCATCAGGGAGGAGGTACAGGAGCCTGAAGGCACACAGTCAATGATTCCGGAATAGCTTCTTTCCCTCTGCCATCCGATTTCTAAATGGACATTGAAGCCATGAACACCAACCCTCTACTTTTAAAATTTCTGTTTTTGCATTACTTATTTTAATTTAACAATTTAATATACATGCTTACTGTAATCCATTTTTTCCTAATATTTATCATGTATTGCATTGTATTGCTGCTGCAAAGTTAACAAATTTCACAATATATGCCGGTGATATTAAAGCTAATTCTGATTCATGTTCCACATGCACTTGTGCTCTATATCTATAAATGCTTTTGTACCATTTACCCTAACCTCTGATGAAGATTTTGAAAAGGAAGCATTGATGATACCAATATTTCACACAGAAACCCATGGACATTAAAATGCAATATAATTGAGGAATTTGAATTTCAAAGGGTTGAAAATGTGCATGGCAATAGACCAGACAAATTTCAGGTTAGATTAAATCTGTTGCATCATTGGGATAACGTTAGAAATCTCATCTGTAGTCATAGAAAAGTACAGCACTGAAACAGGTTCATCAGCCCATCTAGTCCATACCAAACCATTTAAATGGCCTATTCCCATCAACCTGTGCTGGGACCATAGCCCTCCATACTCCTACCATCCAGGTACCTATCCAAACTTCTCTTAAAACGTTGAAATCGAGCTTGCATGCACTTGTGCTGACAGCTCATTCCACACTCTTGCGACCCTCTGAGTGAAGTTTCCTCTCTTGTTCCCCTAAAAATTTTCACCTTTAACCCATGACCTCTGGTTGTAGTCCCACCCAACTTCACTGGAAAAAGCCTGTTTGCATTTACCCTACCTATACTCCTTATCATTTGTATACCACTTATCAAATCTCCTATCTTCTATGTTCCAAGGAATAGTCTTAACCTATTCAATCTTTCCTCCAGACTCAGCAACCCCCTTGTAAAATTTCTCTGTATTCTTTCAACTGCTTCATATGTTTCCTGTAGGGAGGTGACCAACACTCTACACAATACTCCAAATTAGGCCTCACCAATGTTTTACGCAACTTCAGTACAACATTCATCTCCTTTACTTAACACTTTGATTTATGAAGGCCAATGTGCCAAAAGCTTTTTTTTTTTAACTACCCTATCCACCTGTGATGCCACTTTTAATGAATTATGGACCTGTATTCCCAAATTCCTTTGTTCTACCACACTCCTCCGTGCCCTATCATTCACTGTGTAAGATCTACCCTGGTTGGTCCTATTGAAGTGCAATACCTCGTACTTGTCTGCATTAAATTCCATCTGTCATTTTTCAGCCCATTTTTCCAGCTGGTCCAGTTCCCGCTGCAAGCCACGATAGCCTCCCTCGCTGTCCACTACGCTCCCCAATCTTCATGCCATCTGCAAATTTGCTGATCCAGTTAACTACACTATCACCCAGATCATTGATAGTAATGGCAATCAACAAAGGACCTAGCTCCAATCCTTGTGGCACTCCACTAGTCAGAGAGGCAACCATCTACTACCACTCTTTGGCTTCTCCCACAAAGCCATTGTCTAATCCTATTTACTCCCTCGTCTTGAATGCAGAGCAACGGAACCTTCTTGACCAACCTTGCATATGGGACCTTGTCAAATGCCTTACTACGTAGACAACATCCACCTCCTTGCCTTCATCCACTTTGCTAGTAACATCCTCAAAAAACTAACATTGGCAAGTCATATCTAACCACAAAATAAGCCATCCTTGACTATCCTTAATCAGTCCATGTCTATCCAAATACTTATATATCCGGTCCCTTAGAATACCTTCCATAACTTTCCCACTACTTATGTCAGGCTCACTGGCCTATAATTTCCTGGTTTATTTTTATAGCCCTTCTTAAACAACAGAACAACATTGGCTATCCTCTGATCCTCTCCAGCGTCACTTGTCACTAACAATGATTTAAATATCTCTGTTAGACCCCAGCAATATCTGCACTTGCCTCCTGCAGGTCTGAGGAAACACCTTGTCAGGCCCTGGGGATTTATTGACCCTAATTTGCCTCAGGACAGCAAACACCTCCTCTGTAATCTGTATAGGGGCCATGAAGTTGATGCCACTTCTATGAACTCCTGAGCAAATGCAATGCAAAAAAATATTTAAGATCTCCCCTTTTGGTTCCACACATGGATTGCCATTCTGATATTCCAGTGTATTAGCTGGAATTAGTTGATTAGCTGTAAAAGAAAATGATGGGTTGCCACGACCTCAAAGTGATGTATTGTGATTACTGATTGTAATACTGTTGTACCACACTGCAGCTTGACTTAAAGACCATTTTCCACAATAAATCAAGTATAGTATCCAATGCTTACTATAGAGAGTGCAAAGAAGATTTATAAGGATGTTGCCTGGATTGGAGAGCATGTCTTATGAGAATAGGTTGAGTGAACTTGGTCTTTTCTTCTTGGAGCGACGGAGCACGAGAAGGATGAGAGGTGACCTGATAGAGATGTACAAGATGATGAGAAGCATTGATCATGTGGAAAGCCAGAGGCTTTTTCCTCCGGGCTGAAATGGCTAACACAAGGGGATAGTTTTAAGGTGCTTGGAAGTAGATACGGAGGGGATGTCAGAGGTAAGTTTTTCCACACAGAGTGGTGGGTGCATGGAATGCACTGCCAGCGAAGGTGGTAGAGGTAAATACAATAAGGTCTTTTAAGATTCTGTTAGATAGGTACATGGAACTTAGAAAAATAGAGGGCTACACACTAGAGAAATTCTAGGCAGTTTCTAGGGTAGGTTACATGGTCAGCACAACATTGTGGGCTGAAGGGCCTGTAATGTGCAGTAGGTTTCTATGTAGTAAATTGAGACAAAGAGACTGTAGATGGTGGAATCTGGAGCAACAAACAAGATTCTGGAGAAACTCAGTGGGCCAGCCAGGCAGCATCCATGAAGGGAAATAAGCATTGACATTGGGAATTGAGACACTTCATCTGGGCTGAAAGATAGAAGGAGATAGAAGGGCTGATAGCCAGTAAAAGGAGGTGAGAGGAAGGGGTAAAGCAAGAACTGGCAAGGTGATGGGTGGATCCAGGTAAGGAGGGGTGAGAGGCCAATCGATAATAGAAGATCAGAAATAGTGACAGAGGCTAGGAGGTGGGTGGACATGACAAAGGGCTGCGGAAAATCTGAACAAATGCTGGAGCTATACTTCACCTCTATAGACATGAATGAAAGCACCACAGGAGTATACTTCAGAATATTGTCTACTTATTTCAGGAGTGATGAAAATGCATTAATTTAGAAAGTTTACAAGATCTGGAAGGGTCAGATTAAGCAGGAAATGTCAAACAAGTAAGGCAGAACAATTGTGGACCCTACTGATAAATAATGAGCAGCATCAAGGAAACACAGAAAGCTAAGTAAACAATAGTGATTAAAATAACAAGAGGAGCTAATGATATTAAATTATTAATTTTGCTTTAACTTGAGGTATTTGCAAATTAGAATGCAAATGTCAGTATAATTCATTTAATAACAGCCTGGCTTCAGAGCAGGTTTAAGATTCAAGCATCATTTCAAGAACTGAGCAAATATCTGTAGCATACTCAGCATTGATGGTTTTGGGTGAGAAATTAAACCGAAGTCCAGTCTGCATGCTCAAATGTGTACATAAACAATGCTGTTATATTATCAGAGTGAGCAAGGAATTTCCATCAATGTACATAAATATGTTAAAAGGAAAAGATACCATAAAAGGTACAGATTAAGTTGTCCATCCAAGGTCTACCCTCTTAAGTATCTGTGCCAAGCATATAAATTTAAAAAGCACAAGTATTAGGATCAATGGCAAATATAAATTTAATCTCCAAATAAAAAATAAAACATTTTACACTCTTGAAAAGTTACTGTATATTTTGCACTACTTCATCTAAAAGAGACATGCTGTGGAACAGAGGACGTATCACCCATCAAGTTCTTCGGTCCACGGTCCAAGTCTCATTGTACACTGAACTACAATGAGCAACCCATATATTGTGCTATGTAGAGTCAAATTTGTTATGAAAAATACCACAACCATCCTTAATCTGTGGTCTACATGAAACACAGTTTTAATATTACTGAAACAGTACTTATAAATTTACAGAATAGAACAGCCAATATTTAAAGCAGATTGTTCTGTAGTCCTGTGAACACCAGGAACGGTCTGTTACCTATTTACACTGACACATCACAGCCAAGGGGATACCTTCATTGCTTCAGTCTGAGTTGTATTCTTCGTCATTCCTTGACTTGCAAGGATTGGATGCTAACTCACAGCATCATTTTATAGTATCATCCTTGGTTGCTTTACCATATCCCGCTCATTAAAAGGCCTAGTAGAAATGGGAATAATTTGGGTACAATGGTGAATGTACATCAGCTTTTCTGCTCAGGGAGAGGCAGGCTGTAACTGGAATCTGTTAGCTCCTGGTCTGATGAGCAGTGTCAGGAAGAGACTCTTCATGATCCTGATTAGGTACTTATGTCCAGGTTTTACAGTCATCAGGACTTCCTTAATATGTTCAGCACTACAAATAAAACACATTTCTTAATATTAAATTACAATGAAATTCTAACCTTAATATATTTAAAGCAACTTGCATCAGCCATGCAGCTTGTAACTTTTCTTTACAAATAGAACTACTTTATAATTGGAGGTGATCTAGTTGTTATCATATTGATGTTGCAACTTACGATGCATAACTTAGTTATGGTCTAGAAAATCTTTTGATCACAAAAGGAGTTGTATGTGTGTTTTCTGTGCTTATAGAATTTGAAATGTTTGTTATACTTCCAGCACTTGCAAATTTCTTGAGTCATGTTCCTTTTAAATAAGCATCAAATATTCACAAAATGCTGATAAAACTGCACAAGCCAGTACAAAAACAACCTTCTGCTCACACAATCTCTCTGATGTACTCATCCACACCAGGAGATTTCAGTTTTTAAATTTCTAGCATTTTAACCAGTAGACTGTACTTAAGTATGATTCAGGCTAAGTTCAAGGTGGGGGTATTTTGTTTGATCTGCCACCAAGGTCATGTCAATTCAGAATGTGTGGGACACTTTATTGGTTATAGGACAAATAGCAGTAACCCACAAAATAAAGGCTTAATGTTTAACCTCAAAAAGTTTTCAGGTTGATCCCAAATGAAGCAATAGTATAGATGATGGTGGATGATACTGAATTTCAACAGAATAATTTACTTTTAAAGTGAGTCCTGTCACAAAATGTGTGCAATACGTAAACTGGATAAAGTTAGAATTTTGATCACCGAACTTCTCTATTTTTACATATCCTACTGTTAGAAAAATAACTAACATTACTATGCTGTTAAGGTGAGCTGTCAGACTACAAAGTGAATCTCCTTCAGGACATGTGTACATTGAGGGTAGAAGAAAAAAAATCAGCACTGTTCTTGATTAGGATTTACACTAGCCTGGTGTGTGCAAATTGATATCATGTAGGGACAGTACTCAACCTGGCTTTGAAGCCCGTATGGTTAAATAGACTATTGAAGCTCAATGGAATTTCACTTTGGTGTCAGTATCTGTTAAGCTATATTCCTTCCAGAACAAATTTGGAAATTCTTATGGCTGGACCCACTTGTTCTGTAAGATGCATACGCAATCCTTTTGCAAGAACCAAGCATCTAATTCAGGGCAGGCTGAGCTTTTTTAACCAATACATAGGATGTGGTTTTCACTGGGAAGGTCAGCAATTACTGCCTATGCTTGTTGTTCTTTGAATCCAGTGGCTTGTCACCAAGTTGATTAATTATTTTCAAGGGGAAAAGAAACCGATAGTTTCTCTCTCAGTATTATTTTTTATTCCAAATGTAATTACTTGAATACAAATTCCCTGGCTGCCACGACAAAGTTCAAACTTCAGATTTATTTATTTAGAATCTTGTTGGTTATTTTTGTGACATTTATCGCTCATTCTTATTTTGCCCTTTAAACCTCTGAAAAGGCCTTGCAAAGAACTCAGAGTCACACAGAGAGCCCACACAGCAATGATGCCAGACTTCTTTCCCCAAGAAGCATCAGTAAACCACATGCGTTTTTACAGCAATATTTTTTTGTCACTGCTACCGACTAGTTTTGTTTAAAGTTGCAGATTATTAATTAAATTTAAAGGGCATAGCTGTCATGATGGTATTGTTCTTCCCAGTCCCTGGGATACTACTCCAGTAATTTAACTGCTGTACCACCATATTATCTCCAGATCAAGTGTCATTTGTATATTTCTGTAGATACTAGAGAAACAAAACAGTCAGTACTATTCACCCAAAATACCAGGCTATGCCAAAGCAAAACATGGAATATTTAAAAAGAAAATCCTTCATGATATCTCACCTGATGTTTCCAAACCAAGAATTAAATGTGAATTGCAAAGGAAGCCATGGATAACCTGGCATAACATGAAATGCAACTTCAAACTTCGATAATGCTTCATAGCTCGAGACAAGGAACTTCACACTATAAAAGAAAAGTTACTACGTTGAGAAAGATCAGAGTACAATAGTGAATCCAAAGTTAGGGCAGATGTCTGTATTACTAAGTCAAAAGGAAACTTGAGTTACTGCACAAGTCAAATGTTACACTTTGCTCTGGTGTCTTTTAAATACTCTGCTCTGTGAAGCCATCCATTTCAGAATATGTGGCACACATCAAAGCACAGTATGGAAATACTTACAAAGTTCCGGTAAGATGGCAGCATGTTTGGTCACAGCAGCTTCTATAGGGTCAGCAAAAGGTGCTACTGTCCTATTTAAACACATTTCTGATGATTGCAAGATCCTGCTGTACATTGACTTAAAGTACTGCAGGTCTACACCATCAGCAAGTTGCTCACTGATAGAAATAATGAAGGAGCTGTGCAAAGTTCTGCTACCTGAATCAACAGAGGCTTAGTTTAATAGCGAGTGGCCGCCTTGGTTGGTTTTCTTGTGATCGTAAGACCCTTTCGAACATTGCTAGACTGGTACTGTATGTTGCAAGTTCAATTTATTCACTTATTGGCTAAGAGTAGGGGTGGATTGTGGGGATGCTGCATGGCCTCACTCACAGCAAGGACTAGACCTCAAGCCACAGTGTTGCATGTTTGCAGCTGCCAGGAGAGAGAGGTGAAGCCGGTGTGCTCCACCAGGAATTGTGTGATGTGGTGTCCAAGATGGAGTTTGTGCAGACCTCCCAGTGCTTCACTCGGCAGAAGACAAATTCTGTTGTGGTCGACTGCAGTTTTTGGCAGTACTCAATCCAGTCAGGAGCTCAAGCCGCAGGGGTGCCTGTTTTACAGCCACTAGTAGAGAGGTGTCCAAATTGTTGCGCTCCACCGGGGGTGACGTGGTGCAGTATCCGGCTGGAGTCTGTGCTGCCTCCCCTTCCCAGTGTTCAGTTGGTAAAAGACACGATCTTTTGTGGTTGATTGGAGATTTCGATGGACTAAAGGGTCCGGACCATATACACGTATATATTTTTTTTCACAGTTGTGTCTTCCTGTTATTCTATATGTGCTTGTTTATCTTGCATATGTGAAGACTAGGCCTCAAGCCGCGGTGTCGCCTGGGAGGAGGTGGGTGTCAGGGCCACTGGAGGTGGTGTGGCACGGCATCCAGGCTGGATTTGGAGTTGCCCCCCCCCCGCAGGTGCTTAATGGCACAAGTTCTCAACTCTTTTATTAAGTGATTGTAATACCGTTTGTGCTTGCTATCTTGTGTGTGCTTTGTGCTGTGTGAGACTGTTGGTACTGTGTCTTGCACCTTTACCCCAGAGTAATGCTGTTTCCTTTGGCTGTATTCATGGGTATTCACATATGGTTGAATGACAATTAAATTTGAATTTAATTTCCCCAAGTACAGGCCGAGACCAGCATACTAAATTGCACAAAAGACAAATCCCATGAAAATAAAAAAACAATTGATGCAGCAAATTTGAAATACAAATGGAAAATGCTAGAAATTTTCAGCAGATCAGACAGCATTTGTGGAAACAGTTAACCTTTCAGGCTGAATCCTTCATCAGAACTCTTTCCCAGTTCCAAGAGGGTTGCCAACCTGAAATGCTAACAATGCACCCGCCACTCCTCCCCATGCACTAGATGCTGTTTGAGCATTCTCTGCTTTTATGACACAAATCCTATCCCGGGTCACAACATGCTGGAGGAACTCAGCAGGTCAGGCAGCATCTGTGGAAATGATGACTTGATGTTTCGGGCCAGAACCCTTCATCAGGACTGAAGAGGGAAGGGGCAGAGGCCCTATAAAGAAGGTGGGGAGAGGGTGGGAAGGAGAAGGCTGGTAGGTTCCAGGTGAAAAACCTGTAAGGGGAAAGATAGAGGGGTGGGGGAGGGGAAGCAAGGAGGTGATAGGCAGCTGGGGGAGGGGGCAGAGTGAAATAGGGATAGAAGAAGGGAGGGGGAGGGAATTACCGGAAGTTGGTGAATTCTATGTTCATACCAAAGGGCTGGAGACTACCTAGACAGTATATGAGGTGTTGCTCCTCCAACCTGAGTTTAGTCTCATCATGGCAGTAGAGGAGGCCATGTATGGACATATCTGAATGGGAATGTGAAGCAGAGTTGAAGTGGGTGGCTACTGGGAGATCCTATCTGTTGCCTCCTGTACCATTACTGCCCTTATCAACTCTGGAGACCTTCCATCCTCAGCCACTAAACTCATAATTCCCACACCCCGTACCGCTCGGTTTTACCTCCTCCCCAAGATCCACAAGCCTGACTGTCCTTTTTTCCACAACAGACAGGATCTCCCAGTAGCCACCCACTTCAACTCTGCTTCCCATTCCCATTTAGATATGTCCATACATGGCCTCCTCTACTGCCATGATGAGGCTAAACTCAGGTTGGAGGAGCAACACCTCATATACCGTCTAGGTAGTCTCCAGCCCCTTGGTATGAACATAGAATTCTCAAACTTCCAGTAATTCCCTCCCCTTCCCTTCCTCTATCCCTATTTCACTCTGCCCCCTCCCCCAGCTGCCTATCACCTCCCTCATGGTTCCGCCTCCTTCTACTACATATTGTGCTTTCCCCTATTCCTTCTTCACCTTTCCTGCCTATCACCTCCCTGCTTCCCCTCCCCCACCTCTTTATCTTTCCGCTTACGGGTTTTTCACCAGGAACCTACCAGCCTTCTCCTTCCCACCCTCCCCCCACCTTCTTTATAGGGCCTCTGCCCCTTCCCTCTTCAGTCCTGACGAAGGGTTCCGGCCCAAAACGTCGACTCATTGTTTCCATGGATGCTGCCCAACCTGCTGAGTTCCTCCAGCGTGTTGTGAGTGTTGCTTTGACCCCAGCATCTGCAGATTATTTTGTGCTTCCTGTCCCTGGTCACTCCGTGAAGGAAAATGGGGAATGCAAAAGGGATAGTGCTTTCAAAATCTAAATTCTTCCTTCCCAGCACCTCCTCCCCAAATGATACTATATGGCCATCCATGCACTCTGCTGCAGATGTACTTACTCTGTGTGTTGAATCTCCAGTTTCAAGATATCAAATTTTGATCCCCAGTTCAACAAATATTCCAGTTCATCACCAAGTAATCGACATCGACTCACCACAAGCGAGAGATCAAGTAAGAGCTAGAGTGAAAAAGAAACAAATGATCCATACCTAAAAAGACTGCTCAATTCTTTTAATCTACCAGCATACATATGCCTAGAAGCTGGAAGGTGTCTGGCTAGGGACATTAACCAATTAGTTCATATTGGATCAATTAATGGTTTGTTTAAAGCTCTGTAGCCAGAAAATTCTGGACTACAAAACAAGATATCAAGCAACACTGAATAACCTTGCATGAAGTATTGGGTTCATAAGTCAGGGAGGTTATGTTGCAGCTTTGTCAAACTCTAGTTAGGCCGCATCTGGAGCATTGCTTATAATTCTGGCCACCCCATTATAGGAAAGATGTCGAGGCTTTGGAGAGGGTATAGAAGAGATTTACCAGGTTGCTGCCTGGATTAGAGGGCATGCACTAAAACAAGAGGGTAGACCAATTTGGGGTGTTTTCTCTGGAGTAATGGAGGCTGAAGGGAGATCTAATTGAGGTTTATAAGGTTATAATAGGCATAGATAGAGTAGACAGTATCTTTTTCCCCAGGGTTAGAATGTCTAGTACCAGAGGGTATGCATTTAAGGGTGGGGGGAGGGGTGCAATTTCAAAAGAGATGCAAAATGCAAGTTTTTTTCCTCCACAGACTGGTGGTGCCTGTAATGCGCTGACTGGGGTGGTGGTAGAGGCAGGTACATTAGGGACTTACGACATGTTTAGTTCAGCACATAAATGTGAGGGATATTGACATTTTGTAGGTAGAGGGGAATGGGTTAGATGGCCATTTGATTACTAATTTAATTGGTTCAGCACAACATTGTGGGCTGAAAGACATGTTCCTGTACTGTCCTGTTTCATGTTCTAAATGTCTTGGCACTGGGATTAATATTTTATGCAGTTTCTGCATGATTTCCTGCTCCTGAAACACACCTCACCAAAAGTATTGCACTTACTTTAGATTTTACACCCATTTTCCCCTTAATTGCAATTTATAACACACAAGGAACTAACCTGATGGTTCCTATGTAAATCCAGCTGGTAACATTTATATCACCATTGGAACATTTCATAATCAGAGAACATGATTCAGAGATGCAACATATTATGCCTTTGCAGTGCCATTGAAAAACCTTTCTGCCAAATTTAATTCTATTGAAAAAAGAAGTACCTTTACAGGTGTTTTGATTCAGTGTTTCCACTTTGTATCAGAAGATAACCATTCCATTTGTTCTTTGTGTATATTAAACTTACATATTTGGAAACAAGTAGTGGAGATTTGAATAATTTGATATTACGATTTGATAGATTTATGAACCTTATTGAACCTTTTTCACACCGTCTTTTTCAGCATCACAATCAGAAGAACTGGGACAATGACAGATGTGACAGGGTGACCTGTTAGAGTTAAATAAAATCGTGAGAGGCATAAACAGGGTGTCTTTTTCCCCTAGGGAGGGTTTGCTAAAATCAAGAGGGCAGCAGTTTAAGATCAGGAGGTATGACATTTAAGAGAGACATCAGAACACCTTCTTCACGCATAGGGTGATGTGTATTTGGAATGAGGTGCCAGAAATAGTGGTTGAGGCGGGCACATGAGCAACATTTCAAAGCTATCTAGATAAGCACATGGAAAGGAAGTATTTAGAGGTGTCTGGATAAAATGTGAGCAGATGAGACCAGTTAGCTGGTTAACACAGTCAGCATGAAGGGATTGTACTGAAGGGTCTCCTTCCATATTGTATGACTATGACTTTAGCTCTGATACAGACATCACCAAAGCCATCAATAGATTGTCCTGGATAACTGATATTTATTAGTCTACTGTGATGTCTATTCTCAGTTTTTCCTTCAGTAACAAACTGCAAGGTGGAAGATGAGTGCTTATCAAAAGTAAGCTTATCAAGTGGTTAAAAATCCCACAAATCGTATGAAAATCAAATCAAACTACAATTTCAATGAAATACTCTAGGGGGACAAAATTTACAAATACTTTAATCACAGAATTCTGTCTATTTGTCCCCCCCCCCCAGAAAAGGACACTGTGATGACAAAGATTCATACAAGTTAAGTTGAAAGTCCAAAATAGTAAAAGGATTTGAGGTTGATAGCTGATCATTTTCTATCTGGAGGGAGAAACTGAGTTAACATTTTCGGTTAGTCAATGACCTCTCATCAGAACTGTAGGTAATAAAAGATTTACCAGTTCACAAAGCAGAGAGAAAAGTAGCAAGGGCAATGCAAGGTGGAAAAAAAGTAGAAGATGGAAATCAGGAACAATTTAAGTGCAAAAAGGTGATGCTTTAATTTTATCCATACCATGGGGACCTGAGATTCATTGGAGTGTTTACTGTGCCAACTTTCTCGATTCTTCCAACACATCATAACCAGCTCATGAACAAGCTTCGAGTGTGCAGGTGATTCTTTCTCTGTAAAACAAATTACAATGATTAAAATAAAGCACATATTTGAAAATCAGTTTGTTATAGAGGGGAATATTTTGAATGAAAATCCAATAGAAAGTATAGTTAGTTTAAAAACCCACTAAGTACTTTTAAGTTTATTCATGAGATGAGATAAAGTTAAAGTTATATAGTATAGAAACAAGCCATTTGGCCCATCTTGTCAATGCCAACATCTGCAAATTAATACTAATCCTATTTTCCTGTGTTAGGTCCATATCCTGCTATGCTTTGCCCTCTTAGTGCTAATTTAAATGTCTCAAACTTAGCAATTGTATTTACTGTAATTCTACCACCTCTAGCAGCAAGCTTCAGATAGCCAAGAAAACCTTTCCTTTCAAATTGTCTTTAAAACTCTTTTCTCTCACCTTAAATTCAAGTGATGTTGCTATAAAGGTCAATATTTATAGTTAATTTCTGATTGACTCTAAAATACTGCCTTAATTTACTGGCACTCAACTTGGCAGATAGTGTAGGCCAGAGCAACTAAAGATGAGACTTTCTATCCCAGTTAACATTTGTTGTTCGCTTACCTATGAAACCCAAAGCCAGGAGATAGAACAAAGCCAGATTACAAAATATACATTAATCCAGTAAAACCACACAGCCAAAAAAAAACCTCTAACAGTGCATCCAGAGCACGACTATTTATATGGTTAACAAAGAATATTAGATAGGTTGTTGGGAACAACAACCTATCAGTGAAAGTCAGCCTAGGATTGCTGTTAGTGAACCAATAAGCATTGGTTGTTTCGGCTCACTGTAGTAACATTAAAGACACTAAACACCAAACAACTTTGTCAAATATTGAAACAAAAAGTGTTTTCAGTTTTCTCCTCCTTACTATACTATCAGTAAGATTGGGTACCAAGCCTGAATTCAAGGCTATTTGAGGTGCTATTACAAGAAATTGTGCTGGTGAAACAGCACTTAAATAGCAGCCAATGTCCTTTGGAAAAGGACAAATCCCATTTGCCAGTGTTTTAAACACAGCATGTTCATAATGAAAGTGGGCAATTTGAACAAACTGGCCATATGATGACTATGATATATACAAGCCGCCTCAACCTCTCTTCATTATATAGTTCTATTTCTTTTTCTCTCATTCAGTTTATCCTTATTCCATATAAATGCGTTCCAACTATTCATAGAATTGTTAAATTTCCAATTGTACTTGTTCATGAATATCTTGTACTTACAAGACTCCAGAATCCTATTTTCCAAACAAATAGAATTAAAAAAAAATCTGACCAATCAAAACTTGCCAAAAATCTACATAAAATAGTGGGGGAACAATAACATAGCAATTACACTAGAGGTGGGAAATTTAAATTAGCTGAATAAAACTGTAATTTTAAAAAGCTAGCATTAATATTCATGACCATAAAAGTAGATTATAAGTATCAGCTGGTTTAGTGATACCCTCGAGTGGGAAAACATCTTTATATTCTACTTCAGTCATCAATTAATGTGGGAAAAGTATGAAGCATCAAATGTTGCAGAGTATGCAATTTAACGTAGAACTGGATTATGATAGGCTTAAGGTGCATTACAACACTTGCCAATTAGGCCACCATTTGTTATTTAAGTAAACATCTGAAAAATCTTAAGATCAATCACTAGTGGTAGAAATACAAGGAATCTCACATACACAGGGAAACACAGAAAAGAAAGAGAATTTCAGCTTTTAAGGACAGATCAACATCTGAAGCTTCCAGCTTAATATGAGAGTGATAAAGTCTCTGTATCTCTCCCCCTTTCCTCATGAGATCATGATGTGCAAGCTGGACCAGAAGACAAGCCAAGAAAAAAGAGGGTGATATTATCCTACTTAGCTGGATCCATGAAGGATAGCTGAAGGAAGACCTAATCCAATAGCTTCTACTAAATTCAGAGTAAACCCAAAAATGAACAAGTCTAAGAAAACAAAATATGCAAACTTATCCAAATAATTAAGGCCTTTTAACTCACCATCCAACTCAGAGACAAGCTTTATGTCAATAATTTTCCTGTACTTCTCACCAGGGGGAAGTTCAGCACCTACATTTAGAACCAAAGTAAATAAACAGCCCTATTAAAAAAAAGTTTAGAGTAAAACTTTGATTATACTTTTTGGTTTGTTCTAAATAAGGAGATAGGACCGAATTGTTTTTTTCATAGTACAGAACAGAAGGCTCTTCAGCTCACTCCAAGATTACAAATTCCTGAGTTGTTTAAAATTTCATATAAATAGCAAGATTGCCAATAATCAGAGCTTCAAATAGTTCCGAAAAAAAACTCTGACCAAAAGGGAATGTTACTATTAAATGAGCTAATCTGACAACCAAACAAACCCAGGATGCATGCAATCTGTTTTAATGTCTTTTAGGATCAAGGGTCAAATGCCATCAGTTTCATCTCAGAAATATAATGCTCTTCCATATTGCATCTTCTTGATCAATTTACTGAAGAGAAACTACTTAAGCATGATGGACAAACTGAAGGATATATTTTGAGTGAGTCAGATCAAAAGGGATGGGAGCAGATTCTTGTATGGAAGCGATGTGCAACAATAGAGCCCTCTCTTCAGTCTTCAACTTGCACTTAAATACAGGAGGGAACACACATTTTTCTGAATTTATTATGTAGGAGGAAACCATTTGGTCCAGTTTCTAGACTGGATTTCAGAGCATTCCAATCAGTCATGCCCACAAATCAAACCCCATCCACCAAAAGCAACTTATAGTAGCCATTAAAGCTACCAACACATCTTTCAGAAGTGGGAGAAAGCTGTAGCAGCAGCCTCAACTGCTATGCTAGTGTACCAGTCTCATCAGCTTTAAAAAAAATGGTAAAGCATAACAAAACATTGAGACCTTCTGCTGAAAAAGCAAACCAATCAACCCAAAATGTTTCAATACCTAATAATCTACTTATTGTCAAAACTGCCAACAAACCCAAGGCTCTCAAATGTTAAATTGGTTGTACCATTATTATTTTTTAATGAAATCAACAAATAGAAGTAAATCACCAGAACAAGGAGTCAATTACCACTTGAAATGAATTAAAATGCCAAACCTCCTATGAATGAGACCGCTAGGAAAATGTAGAAGATTGGAGGTCCATGACAGAAAACCAATAGGCATCAAAAGAATGGCTAAAATTAAATGGCAAGAGTCTTTGGGGGGGATGGGAGTTAGAGGCTTCTGCATTCATGAAAGTGACCCTCAGAAGTGAATTTGATCACCAGTGTGGCCCTACCTACAAAAATTTATGCAACGCTAGTTTTCAATTGGGCTGAATGGCCAAATCCCACCAGTGCAGCAGGGAATGCAATTAAATTAAACCTGAATAAAATGGGCAACTCTCAGCAATGGTAACCACAAAACTACCAGAATTCTTAAAGACCCATCTGGTTCATAAGTACTTTAGGCAAGAAAATCTGCCATCCTTATTTGGTCCAAATGAAGTGACTCCAAGCTAACAATAGAGATGTTTCTTAATTTTTCTCAGTTGCTCTTGAGCACGTCATTCAGTTCAATGACAATTAGTAATGGGAAAAATGTTCCAGCCTTGACAATCATGGCTACACCCTTTGAGTGAATAAAATCAAATCTTAGAGCTCAAGTTAAAATTGCATTTTACCAATTATTAATTTCACTAATAAAAGATATGCATTTTCTTTTAATTTTTGCAGTTCGAGGCAACTAAATTATAGTCTTACATTCAGGCTCCCCATACTGCAAAGTCAATTCCAAGGAGTCATACAGGAATCTGTAAACAGCTTGGTCATCTTGGCAAGGCACCAATGTCCATTCTAAAAGTCTGAGAAACAAAAAAGTTTGTTAATGTAAGAAAAGGAAAAAAGACCAATATTCAGATGTTCAAATGTCATACACCAGAGGAGTGATATTTGATTAACAAGAGGAGACAGATGGGTACACTTAGTGCTAAATTTGAATTGCAGTTTTCTGCAGTTCCACCTCGTGACAGGGTATCAAAATTTTCTGTTACACACCAGTAAAAATTCTGAAAATGAAAAATCTACACTAAATTTAGATTAATGCAAGAATTCCAATTCATTTTTCCTCAGGTTAATTAATTCCATTTTAGTTCCACCCTCTCTCAATTTGATCGGGAAAACTTTGGCAAGAGTGCAAGAGTAGTATCAAAATTCTAATTTTGTACAACCAATTCCATGTAGCTATATTCATCACCCACATGCAAATTGTGGTCTGTTTCAATATTATATATTCTCTTCACAAATAATTAAATATCTGACATGTCTGTTAACTCAGCTACTCTACATGTAGATTTGCTGACAATACAACCATTGTTGGTAGAATCTCAGGTGGTGATGAGAGGGCGTACAGGAGTGAGATATGCCAACTCATGGAATGGTGCCACAGCAACAACCTGGCACACAATGTCAGTAAGACGAAATAGCTGATTGTGGACTTCAGGAAGGGTAAGACGAAAGAACACATACCAATCCTCATAGAGGGATCAGAAATGGAGAGAGTGAGCAACTTCAAGTTCCTGGGTGTCAAGATCTCTGAGGATCTAACCTGGTCCCAACACATAGTCATAAAGACGGCAAGATAGCAGCTATATTAGGAGTTTGAAGCGATTTGGCATGTCAGCAAATAAAGTCAAAAACTTCTATAGTTGTACCGTGGAGAGCATTCTGACAGGCTGCATCACTGTCTGGTATGGAGGGGCTACTGCACAGGATCGAAAGAAGCTTCAGAAGAAGGTTGTAAATCTAGTCAGTTCCATCTTGGGCACTAGCCTACAAAGTACCCAGGACATCTTTAGGGAGCGGTGTCTCAGAAAGGTGGCATCCATTATTAAAGACCTCCAGCACCCAGGACATGCCCTTTTCTCATTGTTACCATCAGGTAGGAGATACAGAAGCCTGAAAGCACACACTCAGTGATTCAGGAACAGCTTCTTCCCCTCTGCCATCTGATTCCTGAATGGACTTTGAAGCTTTGGACACTACCTCACTTTTTAAAAATATACAGTATTTCTGTTTTTGCACATTTTAAAATAATTATTCAATATACATAATTAATTTACTTGTTTACTTACAAAGTGTATTATGATGTTTTTTTTTCCCTCTCTCTGCTAGATTAGGTATTGCATTGAACTGCTGCTGCTAAGCTAACAAATTTCACAACACATGCCAGTGATAATAAACCTGATTCTGATTCAATCACGATACCAACACCATGTCAGCACTCCTCTTCCAGGAGAAGTTGAACCCTATTCTTTGAGGTGGTCTTCTACTCATTCCGTTCCATTTTCACATCTCAAGTCAGACTTACTATTGAGCCTCCTGCCAAAGGCTAAAAACATTCTTCCTGTTTAATCACAATTTTATAGGGCACTAAAGCAATCATCATGCCTCATTTGAATTATTTCCTTCCATTTTACCAACATAGGAAAAAAGTCATTACTGTCAGTCTCTGACCAGAGCCATGAAGAGAACCCTTAGGAGTTATTCTACAAAGGAGAAACTCTCACGTGATGTCTCCCTCTGGCAGTATAGCAGAGATTTTCAACCTCCATCTTAAGCCACAACACATGGTACATTGCAAATACGTTGGAGAAAATTATCTCCTGGGGCAAATAAGATGAGTTCAATACTCACTCTTGAAATTCTTCATTACGTTCCAACATATTAACAGCCTTTTCTTGCATCAATTTTTCATCAAGTACTTTAGCAAGTTGACTGAAAAAAACATAACTCGTTAAAAGGAAGCATTAAAATGAAAAATACA
Source organism: Mobula birostris (assembly GCF_030028105.1). NCBI lineage: Eukaryota > Metazoa > Chordata > Chondrichthyes > Myliobatiformes > Myliobatidae > Mobula > Mobula birostris. The sequence continues at coordinate 158,302,788 of NC_092370.1, forward strand.
TACTTAGAATAAAAATGAGCTACAATACAGAAGAAATCAAGTTGAGGGTCACTGAGCAGCTCAAATGAAGACCTGGAACTCTTACATGGTGGGTGACCAATGTTATATTGAAGGCAGGTCAGCAGAACAAAGTCAGAAAACTACAAGTTATGCAAGAAAGAGAAAATGTAATTTTAACAGAAGCAAATTACCTTCTTGGAGTCATAGAGAAATACAGCACAGACACACGTCCTTCAGCACATCTAGTCCATGCTGAAACTATTTAAACTGCCTACTCTCCTCGATCTGCACTGGGACCATAGCCCTCCATATCACAACCAACCGTGTACCTATCTAAACTCCCCTTAAATGCTGAAATCAAGCTCGCATGCACCACTTGTACTGGCAGCTCATTCTACACTTTCATGACCCTCTGAGTGAAGAAGTTTCCCCTCACGTTCCCCTTAAATTTCTCACCTTTCATCCTTAACATTAGACCTCTGGTTGTAGTCCCAACCCTACATCAGTTGAAAAAGCATGCTTGCATTTATCCTATCGATACCCCTTGTAATTTTGCATACCTCTATTAGATCTCCTCTCAATCTTCTACATTCTTACATTACTGTTTGGCAGTTATAGATTTTCTTTCAGCAGACTTGGGATTTTATATGTTGCTCATTTTTTTGACAAAGTCTGACAAGAGGTTGAAGAGGTTGATTTTAAATCTTTGCTGTTCCATTTTGTGTAGGTCAAGGGAGCATTGTCACTTACTGGGCCATGATCAAATGCCCAATAATACGAAGGCTTACTTTACTGTGTTCTTTTAATAGTCTCCCCACACCACCCCTGCCTAACTGGTAGTTTAGCCAGATGAATCAAGCTTCCTTTATTGATAAAAGGAGACAACAGGGAATCCTCCAACCAGAGGTATTTACATTAGAGGAATGATCTACAAAGTTGGATCAGGCTTTTGTTAAATTCATTCAAGGGATGCGGGTTTCACAGACTGACTGAGCCAGCAATGAACTGTCCATTTCTTATAGCTGTAGAGAAGGTGGTGGTGAGCTGTCATCTTGAACCACAACAATCACTGAGGTGTAGGTATAACCCATAATGCTGATAGGAAGAGTGCTTCAGAATTTCAATCTAGCAATGGTGAATGAACAGCTATTTATTTTCAAATCAAGATAATGTGTGGTTTGGAGGGCAGCTTCCAGGTTGTGGTGTTCTGAGAACCTGAGAATCCACAATTCATCAAACCTCATTATAGTCAATGAGACCCCCAATTAAAACAAAATAAGATGTAATTATTAGAATAACCAGACTTTTGTGATCATCCTTGTCATAAATCAATGGTACACGAAAGATGGTATGCCAGGCTAATAATAGTCAGGGTGCCTGCTCAACAGGCAGAGAGGAGATGCCACAGTGCTTGTAGTTGTAATTAAATTTATACAAAAGCATGGTACTTGTGCTTGTGCAGAACCAATAGTACTCTGTTGTAATTAAAATCTCACTGCATTCTGTTGGGGATAAGCTTCAGGGCTGATGAACTAGCAAGACAAAAAGATTCTCCCTTGCAAATATCAATCTCAACCTCCAAGTCTAAATCAACATCAAGCATGATGCTAAAATGTGTTATCACTAGTCAGCAGATGCATTACTGCAACCTTGAGTTCTCTTCCCTTGAATGCTTCCAGTCCCTCTTCAATTTTTTTCCCCCACCTTCAGCCTTGGTAACGACTGCTAATTGGCAAGATAGCTTGCAGTGTTCAGTGAAAGTTTCTAGTTTTCATTCACCTTTGATATACATTTCCCATCCATTAAAAGTGAATTACAGATAAACTCCTCCTTCTAGTTGTATCAAACTATATCCCAATTTACACCTGGCATAATTTAAAAAATCTTTTTTTAATGACCAATTCAAAACAAAAGTCAATATATAAACAAATTTGCAAGTGAAGCAATCATAAATGATCATCTGTGAAAACCAAAATACATTATAGAATGTACAAATTATCAATTAAAATATAGATACCTTTCCACCTTACAGCGTTCTCCCTGAAGATTTTTCAAATCTGCAGAAAAAGGACAAAATTAACAACAAAGCAAAGTGCTATGCATTATTTATGACCAGTATATCAGTTTTCTTCAGCAGTTAACAGAAGTCTATATCCAGAATTCAAACTGGGAGTGCTGATCAACAGAAAATCCTGTAGCAAAACAGAGGTAAGTTGCACATTTCCATTCATTCCGATTATGGTGATACCATTTTGACAGACTCTTCTAAGCCATTTACGTTTGTACATGGTTCTAGAGATAACCAAAAGCAAATAAATTAATTTAACTAGATGAACTGTATAATATCAAAAGTGAACTTCAAGCGTACAGAATCACAATATGGTAGCGTAGCGGTTAGTGCGAAGCTATTATAGGTCAGAGTGTAGGGAGCTTGGAGTTCAGTTGAGTTTGTACATCTTCCCCGTGGAATGTGTGGATTTTCTCCAGGTGCTCCAGTTTCCCCCCAAAATCCAAAGACATACTGGTTAGTAGAGTAATTGGTAATTGTAAATTGTCCCATGATTAGGCTGGGGTTAAATTGAGGACTGCTGGATGGTGCAGATCAAAGGGCCGGAGGGCTTATTCCACACTGTATCTCAATCAATCGATAATTAACTGTATAAACTAACTAAAACAGCTCAGAAAACTTTACAAGTGAAAAAGAGTAATATCTTTGCAGCACACACTTAAACACAGTTCTCCCCACATAACTTTTCTGAAGTTATATTGTGAAGAAAATTGATTGAGGTACACATCAGAATCAATCATAAAGAGACAGGTATTAAGCAAATAGCTCCCTCTACATATTGGAAATGCATGCCTTTAAAAAATCAGTTTTACAATACTTCTAATTTTCTTTTTTCTCCTAACTTCGTTTACACCTGCCCAATTTTGTGCTGAACCACTTTTAGATGCTGTAGGCTACAATCCCCAGTAGATTGTCTTTTACAGTTCTGGAAGGGTGGGGGGATGGTGGGGGGAGAAGAGGGGTAATGAGGAGAATCAGGAGGAGGAGAAAATGCAAATCAGAGAAGGGTAAAATTAAATACCTTTGTCAAATTAACACGTTTTTTAAAAAAATACAATGATATTAAAACCTTTCACTTATATTTAAACATGCTATACACAAAATGGGTGGTTTTAACCATGTCATACATAGTTGGAAAGTAGCATTGGAAACATAAAAGTCAGACCAACCCATACAAACATTGCCATTTTGAGAATTTTTGGGAAGCTTCCTTCACATCAGCCAGTTATGACATCAAATTTCTTACCCTCGTTTTTGTTATTCACAATTTGCTTCAGCTGCATCAGGTCCTCATAACTATCAAAGGCATCCATGTTACACTCTCCTAGATGATCCAAATTTCCTATATTTAAAAAGACAATCGATTTTCACCATGATATTTCCAATTGCACCATGAAACAAAAGTCATACAGACAGACTAAATTGCTGGAAATACCCAGCATGTCAAGTAGCATCCATTGAAAGACAGCATCAGTTTTTCTGGGTGAAGACCCATTATCAGTACTAATGCAGAAACATCAATATAAATATTATAGGTGCCTATTGCCTTTGAAAAGACATAGCTAAATTGGACTGGATTTCTATGTGATTATTTATCATCCAAAGAATTAAAAGGATAACAGCTCACAAGCAAACACAGACCAAGGCCAGTTGTCCCTTTCTATTAATATATTTAGTTAGCAGCACTGCTTTATTTGAAGGTTTGCCAACAGTGAATATATAAATTAATATCTGGCTCCCATAACTAACATGATGGAATGCTATATCTATGGATATCATTCATATAAACTTCAAAAAGGCATTTCATAGGGACCTTCACAAGAATTTATTAGCAAAAATGATAGTGATAGTTGAGAGATAACATGACAAAACTTATGGTGAAAGCTTGCAATATAGACACAGAACAAGAAAAAATAAAAGGATTTCACTAACAATGAGATACATTCACAAACATCTGTCGCAGTGCATCAACTTTTTGGCAGTGTCATTAAATTAAGGACAGAAAGTGCTGGAAATATTCAGCAGGTCAGGTAACATCTTTGCACAAAGCAACAGTTAATGTTTCAGACCCTAGAACTTTCATAAGAATGGGAAAGAGAAAGCAAATTCAATTTTAGAAGCATTCTCTGCTTCTAAAATGACCATCAGAAGCCCATTGAACTTTTTTGTCCGTGTAACGCGTTGCCAACAGCAAGGCTACAGGACATGTCCAGTAGTTTATACCAATGGTTAAAAAAAGTCAAAATTGAGACAAATAGCTCTGATACTAACACTACAACTGGAGAATTCTATTTAGAATTCACAAGGCAATAATGTGCGCTGACAGAACATGAGATATTGTTCCTCAACGTTGCAATAGGTCTCATTGTAACTGTGAAAAACACCATACATGTCAAGATGGGAGTGAGGTGGGGAACTAAAATTGCAGGCAACCAAAAGCCCAGTCACCCCTATAGACTGAACACAGGTGCAATAACCTACTCTGCATTTGGTTTCTTCACTGTAGAGGAGGCCACATGGTGACTGCCAGTGTCACACATTAGACTGAAATAAATCTAAGTCAATCACCATTTCACCTGCAAAGACTGTTTGGCTCCCTTGATGATGGGAAGGGAAGAGGTGAAATGTCAGGTGCTTCATCTTCTTTGGCTGCCTGGGAAAGTACCACAATACTGTAAATGGTTGATGGGGATAAATGAGCTAACTAGTGAAGTAGTGATCCCTCTGAAATGATGAAAGCAGAGGGAATGGGAATACATTACTGGTGGTGGAATTTTGTTAGAGTTAACATAAGTCGGAAGGGGGAGCTGGGGAGGGGCTTTGGGATTCTAATGTTTTAACTGTCATTCATTCTTTGGGGCACCTCTGTTTTCAATGATGTTTGCAAAGAAAAAGAATTTCAGGATGTTTTTAGTATACATTTCTCTGACTTTAAATGTACCTATTGAACCTACTATTGAAGTAGTGATTTCCTAGTCCACTCTTCACTCCCCAATATCCATGTTTTCCATGCAATTGAAGTACAATACTCATTTTGTCACCTTGTCCCTTCCCACAAACCAAGGACCAATGTCTTTTCAGGTGAAGTAGTGAATCACTTAAAGCTGATTTATACTTGTGCGTACTAGCTTACGCCTTAGCCTACGCAAGTGGGCTACACTGTTGTGAGCGTTTATACTTGTGCGTTGGTGTGTCTGCGTTGCTCTGCAATTCACCGCCAAAACACTAGTTGGCGATGGGGTTTCTATGCCACTGTGTTGAGTTTCTTCGTGTTGAATCTCAACACGAAGAAACTCAAACTTCAAACAATGGCGACAAACTGAAGGAGGGTGAATTTTCTGTGCTTGTCCGGCCACTGAGAGACATGGACGAGGAAATGCATTTCAAATATTTTCGGATGTCAGCAGGTAGATTTGACGATTTGGTTCATCGTCTCCAACCATTTATTTCGCATAAGTGTACGCACAGTATACTCAGAGACTGGCAACCACCATTCGAGTTTTAGCTTCAGGTGGAAATCAACAGGCTGTAGCAGCTGGCTACAAACTGGCATCAAGCACAGGGTCTTCCATAATTTCAAAGGTCTGTAACGCTTTATGAAAAGCATTGCAGCCAGAATTCCTTTCCTGCCCTTCAGTCGCCCAATGGGAAGCAATTGCAGCGTAGGAGAAAATGCGATGCTACCAAGCAGACCAATCATAGTTGTTGCGGTCTGCGTCGCAACGACGCGTAGTTACATTTTTGGGGAGGTGCGCGTCAGGCTACAGCGTAGGGTACGCAGTTACGCCGTACCTACAGCGTCGATTTGACGCACAAGTATAAATTGGCCTTTACACTTCTTCCAATCTCATGTAATATGGTCTGAAAGAGACAGTTTCTTTTGCCAGTGACATGAAAATTGATGGGAAGGGTTGTGGCCATGAGAAAATTATGAGTCTGCAACTGGATACAAACTAAGTGAGCAAGCAAAAACTTGGCAAATGGAACTTAATGAGAAAACGTGACATTATGAACTTTGGTAAGAAAAATCTAAATACAAACTTTTTCTCCTAAATGGAGAAAGATTGCAGAGGAGAATTTAGATGTTTTTGTACATAAATCACCAAAAGTTAGTAGCTAGATGCAGCAAGTGCTTAGAAAGGCAAAATGCACATTGACTTTCATTGCAAAAGAGTTGGAGTTTACAGATAAGTAATTTGTATTTGCTACTGTTGAGGCCATATCTGGAGTGCTGTTCACAATTTCGACTCTCTTCTTGAGAAATGAAATACTCTCTTGGAGACACCTAAGAGATTCACTAGGTTAATTCTTGGGGCGAGAGGACTGTGCAATCACATGTAGTTAAAGAAATTAGTTTTATATTCTTCAGAGTTTAGATGAATGAGGGATTGAAATGTAGAAGATCTTTAGAGAGAAAGACAGGGTAGATATGGCGATGTGTTCCCTGCAGAACAAGGGAATGTAGTTGCAAACTGAGAAGGCCATCATTAAAAGCTTAAAGGGTGGTGAATTTCAGGAATTTTCTATAAGAGAAGTTTGTGGAAGCTAGATCATTTGGCATATTTAAAGAGGAAGTACATAAATTTTTCAAAGGAAGATCAAGAAATTGAGGGCCATAGTCAAGTCAAGTCACTTTTTATTGTCATTTCGACCATAACTACTGGTACAGTACATAGTAAAAACGAGACAACGTTTTTCAGGACCATGGTGCTACATGAAACAATACAAAAACTACACTGAACTGTGTAAAACAACACTGAAACTACACTAGACTACAGACCTACCCAGGACTGCATAAAGTGCACAAAACAGTGCAGGCATTACAATAATTAATAAACAAGACAATAGGCACAGTAGAGGGTAGTAGGTTAGTGTCAGTCCAGGCTCTGGGTATTGAGGAGTCTGATGGCTTAGGGAAGAAACCGTTACATAGTCTGGTCGAGAGAGCCCGAATGCTTTGATGCCTTTTGCCAGATGGCAGGAGGGAGAAGAGTTTGTATGAGGGGTGCGTGGGGTCCTTCATAATGCTGTATGCTTTATGGATGCAGCGTGTGGTGTGAATGTCTGTGATGGCGGGAAGAGAGACCCTGATGATCTTCTCAGCTGACCTCACTATCCACTGCAGGGTCTTGTGATCTGAGATGGTGCAATTTTCCGAACCAGGCAGTGATGCAGCTGCTCGGGATGCACTCAATACGACCTTTGTAGAATGTGGTGAGGATGGGGGATGGGAGATGACTTTTCTGAGCCTTTGCAGAAAGTAGAGACGCTGCTGGGCTTTCTTTGCTAGGGAGCTGGCGTTGAGGGACTAGGTGAGATTCTCCGCCAGGTGAACACCAAGAAATTTGGTGCTCTTAACGATCTCTATGGAGGAGTCGATGTTCAGCAGAGAATGGTTGCTTCATGTCCTCCTGAAGTCAACAACCATCTCTTTTGTTGGTACTGGCACAGAAGCAGATGTCTGGGAGATATTAGCCATGATCATATTATGCCGATGAGAACATAGGAGCGGGCTCGAGAGGTTGAGTTGCCACTCTGATTGTTATTATATCCTAAAGATGTGGCCTTAGCTGCTGAGTATTTGGACTATTTTATTCTCATTTCAAATTTATAGAACCTGCATTTATTTTGTTAATTATTATTTGGATAAAAGAATGTAGAATCATATTCCCAATTTTGCAACTGAGAACCAATTGATGGAGGCAAGTTGTGTAGATTGAGCAAAAAGCGCCAAGTTGTAAACTATGATAGGGAAGACAATTTGAAGCATTGAAATCTGCTCCAGCTACTTCAGACTGTTCACTGTCATGAACACCAGGACAGCTTCTGCAGCATTCCTAAACAGTTAGTATGAAAACTCATCTATTAAACCGTGTCAAAGTTCTTAGGCTATCATAATGGAGAAATACCTGAAAATATGCATTAATTAACCACTTAAATAATGTAAAAGACATAGTCTTCTGTTACGTTGAAATGCGGGGGAAAGTAAAATACTCCTCAGCTACACAAGATATGTGATTAATTACCGAGATCTAATGACGCAAGGCAGTCATCCATTTTGTTTAGTATATCATCCAAGGAATTTTCGTATTCCTTTCTCTGCTGATGTTGTGCCTAGAACAGGAATCAAGAAAAAACAATTATTCTTATTCTAAAATTAGTTAAATAAGTAATGTTTCTTGTTCAAGATTGAATAGGGAGAAATTTTATCTAATTTGTATTCATGGTACGAGAAATCCATTATTGTTTTTAACTACTAAGCAAACGTTTGGACTAAAAATATACAAAAGATTTTATAGGCTTTTTTCTGCCATACCGGAGATCAATTTACAGGACATTAGTAATAATGGAAGTTTAGGCAGTACAACATTAGGAGTTAATGCCAGCAGAAAACAAAATGTAAA